>NC_088418.1:2623103-2675603 GCF_034236695.1 Oncorhynchus nerka | reverse complement strand
CTTTTGGACTTTTTCAGGAAAACAAGTACGGACTAAACTCTCTCAGGCGTTTAACCACTGGCTCAATGTTCCCGAGGACAAACTTCAGGTAAGGACCGGAATGTTTCAATGAGGCTATTCCCCAAATGGGGAACCTGGTCAAAGGTAGTGCACTATTAAGGGAATAGGGATCCTATTATAGCATCCTTTTAACATTCTGCTTTATAAATACTCTGTAAATACGGGTTTGTACGAAAATCCTGAAAAACTCATGTAATTAGAAAATGTTGTGTTCCAGGCCTGTAAAAGTCATGGAAATTAGTTACATTTTGGTTCATGTAATTCATTTAGGCACACATTTTATTATTTTTTTGAAATGTATCAATCACTTACAAATCTGGCACCACCTGAGTATGTGTGCCAATGCGAGTGGGCCATTGGTCACGGAGAGAGAGTGAGACGGTACAGCAGCAGGTATAACGTAATGACAACAGACTCTATCTAGATACGGAGCCTAAGGAGCTTATTCCGACCGCTTCAGTTTTTCCACAATCCTTAGCAATTTACACACAATATCCCATAATGACAAACCTGAAAACAGATTTGCAAAAATGTCAAAAAAAACTGTTAAAAATAAAAGAAATGCCTTATTTACAAAAGTATTCAGACCCTTTGCTATGAGACTCTAAATTGAGCTCAGGTGCATCCTGTTTCCATTAGTCATCCTTGAGATGTTTCTAC
Organism: Oncorhynchus nerka; assembly: GCF_034236695.1. Classification (NCBI taxonomy): domain Eukaryota; kingdom Metazoa; phylum Chordata; class Actinopteri; order Salmoniformes; family Salmonidae; genus Oncorhynchus; species Oncorhynchus nerka. Next base: position 2,674,883 of record NC_088418.1, on the reverse strand, counting down.
AACTTGATTGGAGTCCACCTGTGGTAAATTCAATTGATTGGACAAGATTTGGAAAGGCACACACCTGTCTATATAAGCTGCCACAGTTGACAGTGCATGTCAGAGCAAAAACCAAGCCATGAGGTTGAAGGAATTGTCCGTAGAGCTCCGAGACAGGATTGTGTCGAGGCACAGATCTGGGGAATGGTACCAAGACATTTCTGCAGCACTCCACCAATCAGACCTTTATGGTAGAGTGGCCAGATGAAAGCACTCCTCAGTAAAAGGCACATGACAGCCTGCTTGGAGTTTGCCAAAAGGCACCTAAAGACTCTCAGACCATGAGGAACAAGATTCTCTGGTCTGATGAAACCAAGATTAAACTCTTTGGCCTGAATGCCAAACGTCACGTCTGGAGGAAAGCTGGCACCATCCCTACGGTGAGGCATGGTGGTGGCAGAATCCTGCTGTGGGGATGTTTTTCAGGGGCAGGGACTGGGAGACTAGTCGGGATTGAGGGAAAGAGATCCTTGATGAGAACCTGCTCTCAGGACCTCAAACTGGGGTGAAGGTTCACCTTCCAACAGGACAATGACCATAAGCACACAGCCAAGACAACACAGGAGTGGCTTCATGACAAGTCTCTGAGTGTATATTACTGCACTGTTGGAGCTAGGAACACAAGCATTTAGTTAGATACTACTGCACTGTTGGAGCTAGGAACACAAGCATTTAGTTAGATACTACTGTGGGAGCTAGGAACACAAGCATTTAGTTAGATACTACTGCACTGTTGGAGCTAGAAACACAAGCATTTAGTTAGATACTACTGCACTGTTGGAGCTGGGAACACAAGCATTTAGTTAGATACTACTGCACTGTTGGAGCTAGAAACACAAGCATTTAGTTAGATACTACTGCACTGTTGGAGCTGGGAACACAAGCATTTAGTTAGATACTACTGCACTGTTGGAGCTAGGAACACAAGCATTTAGTTAGATACTACTGCACTGTTGGAGCTGGGAACACAAGCATTTAGTTAGATATTACTCCACTGTTGGAGCTAGAAACACAAGCATTTAGTTAGATACTACTGTTGGAGCTAGGAACACAAGCATTTAGTTAGATACTACTGCACTGTTGGAGCTAGGAACACAAGCATTTAGTTAGATACTACTGCACTGTTGGAGCTGGGAACACAAGCATTTAGTTAGATACTACTGCACTGTTGGAGCATTTAGTTAGATACTACTGCACTGTTGGAGCTGGGAACACAAGCATTTAGTTAGATACTACTGCACTGTTGGAGCTAGGAACACAAGCATTTAGTTAGATACTACTGCACTGTTGGAGCTGGGAACACAAGCATTTAGTTAGATATTACTCCACTGTTGGAGCTAGAAACACAAGCATTTAGTTAGATACTACTGTTGGAGCTAGGAACACAAGCATTTAGTTAGATACTACTGCACTGTTGGAGCTAGGAACACATTTAGCATTGTTGGAGCTTTTAGATACTACTGCACTGTTGGAGCTAGGAACACAAGCATTTAGTTAGATACTACTGTACTGTTGGAACACAAGCATTTAGTTAGATACTACTGCACTGTTGGAGCTAGGAACACAAGCATTTAGTTAGATATTACTGCACTGTTGGAGCTAGGAACACAAGCATTTAGTTAGACATTACTGCACTGTTGGAGCTAGGAACACAAGCATTTAGTTAGATACTACTGCACTGTTGGAGCTAGGAACACAAGCATTTAGTTAGATACTACTGCACTGTTGGAGCTAGGAACACAAGCATTTAGTTAGATACTACTGCACTGTTGGAGCTAGGAACACAAGCATTTAGTTAGATACTACTGCACTGTTGGAGCTAGGAACACAAGCATTTAGTTAGATATTACTGTACTGTTGGAGCTAGAAACACAAGCATTTAGTTAGATACTACTGCACTGTTGGAGCTAGGAACACAAGCATTTAGTTAGATACTACTGCACTGTTGGAGCTAGGAACACAAGCATTTAGTTAGATACTACTGCACTGTTGGAGCTAGGAACACAAGCATTTAGTTAGATACTACTGCACTGTTGGAGCTGGGAACACAAGCATTTCGCTACACCGTTAATAACAGCTGCTAAATATGTGTATTTGACCAATACAATTTGATTTGAACTCCGGTCCCCCTCGCGGGCAGCTCAACTCCGGTCCCCATAGCGGGCAGCTCAACTCCGGTCCCCATAGCGGGCAGCTCAACTCCGGTCCCCCTCGCGGGCAGCTCAACTCCGGTCCCCCTCACGGGCAGCTCAACTCCGGTCCCCCTCACGGGCAGCTCAACTCCGGTCCCCCTCGCGTGCAGCTCAACTCCGGTCCCCCTCGCGTGCAGCTCAACTCCGGTCCCCCTCGCGGGCAGCTCAACTCCGGTCCCCCTCGCGGGCAGCTCAACTCCGGTCCCCCTCGCGGGCAGCTCAACTCCGGTCCCCCTCGCGGGCAGCTCAACTCCGGTCCCCCTCGCGGGCAGCTCAACTCCGGTCCCCCTCGCGGGCAGCTCAACTCCGGTCCCCCTCGCGGGCAGCTCAACTCCGGTCCCCTTCGCGGGCAGCTCTTGATATTCCAGTGAGCCCTATGCCCCTCTGACTTGAGTTAAATAGAAAATGAAAGGTGTATTTATACGGAATGCCAAATGAAGAGACATTTGTTCTGTTTGATTGGCATGTTGGCAGCCTCCATTTTTAAATGCAGAACATGTGACCAGATTCAGTGTACAAAGAGCTCCCTAAACAACAGAACATGTGACCAGATTCAGTGTACAAAGAGCTCCCTAAACAACAGAACATGTGACCAGATTCAGTGTGCGTGTACAAAGAGCTCCCTAAACAACGGGTGACATGTATCTGTTATTGTGTCACAGCACAGCGATTACACAGCTCTCCTCCCTATCAATTCAATTTCAATTTAATTCTCTCTCTCCTCTCTCTGCCCGCTCTCCTTTCTCTCTCCGCCCGCTCTCCTCTCTCTCTCCCTCTTCCTCTCTCTCTCTCTCTTCGCTCGCTCTCCTCTCTCTCTCTCTCTCTCTCTCTCCGCCCGCTCTCCTCTCTCTCTCCCTCTCCCTCTCTCTCTCTCTCTCCGCTCGCTCTCCTCTCTCTCCGCTCGCTCTCCTCTCTCTCTCTCCGCTCGCTCTCCTCTCTCTCTCCGCTCGCTCTCCTTTCTCTCCTCTCTCTCTCTCTCCGCTCGCTCTCCTTTCTCTCTCTCCTCTCTCTCTCTCTGCGCTCGCTCTCTGCTTCATCTCCCCCTCTCTCTCTTCATCTCTGTGCGGCAGCGTGGTTTATTTGGCAGTAAACTCTCCCTGAACCCGGCCAACAGACTGAGTGTGCTTGCCGCCATCATTAACAAGCGGTCTGTCAGGCACTGTAGTCAGTCGCCTCAACACCATGGAAACAGCACAGAAACAGCCAGCCAGTGACTGGTTCACCCATGTCTCTGTCATCTGTCCGGCTGTTTTATTTATTCTCCATCAGGAAACACACACCTCTTTGCATGTTACTATTTCTATGATCCAGAGCTTCCATCTGTAGGCGTCTGACTCCTGAAACCCCTTGACCAGCTACAGCCTCTCTAGCAGCCTACAGCCTAGAGCTGGCAATACAATTTTGACTGACTTGAGGTTCTCTGTACTGTGGCCCTGTCTGGGAACTGCAGCTAGTAATTAGTACAGTAGTTGCCTCTTGCTCTGTCTAGTGGTCTGTGGGTATACAGTGAATCAGGGGAGCTCTGTAGGCTAGTAGTGTAGGGGTCAGCAGAGCTCTGTAGGCTAGTAGTGTAGGGGTCAGGGGAGCTCTGTAGTGTAGGGGTCAGCAGAGCTCTGTAGACTAGTAGTGTAGGGGTCAGGGGAACTCTGTAGTGTAGGGGTCAGGGGAACTCTGTAGTGTAGGGGTCAGGGGAGCTCTGTAGACTAGTAGTGTAGGGGTCAGGGGAACTCTGTAGTGTAGGGGTCAGGGGAACTCTGTAGTGTAGGGGTCAGGAGAGCTCTGTAGGCTAGTAGTGTAGGGGTCAGGGGAGCTCTGTAGACTAGTAGTGTAGGGGTCAGGAGAGCTCTGTAGTGTAGGGGTCAGGGGAGCTCTGTAGTGTAGGGGTCAGGGGAGCTCTGTAGACTAGTAGTGTAGGGGTCAGGAGAGCTCTGTAGTGTAGGGGTCAGGGGAGCTCTGTAGTGTAGGGGTCAGGGGAGCTCTGTAGACTAGTAGTGTAGGGGTCAGGAGAGCTCTAGGCTAGTAGTGTAGGGGTCAGGGGAACTCTGTAGACTAGTAGTGTAGGGGTCAGGGGAGCTCTGCAGGCTAGTAGTGTAGGGGTCAGGGGAGCTCTGTAGACTAGTAGTGTAGGGGTCAGGGGAGCTCTGTAGTGTAGGGGTCAGGGGAGCTCTGTAGTGTAGGGGTCAGGGGAGCTCTGTAGTGTAGGGGTCAGGGGAGCTCTGTAGACTAGTAGTGTAGGGGTCAGGGGAGCTCTGTAGACTAGTAGTGTAGGGGTCAGGAGAGCTCTGTAGACTAGTAGTGTAGGGGTCAGGGGAGCTCTGTAGACTAGTAGTGTAGGGGTCAAGGGAGCTCTGTAGACTAGTAGTGTAGGGGTCAGGAGAGCTTTGTAGACTAGTAGTGTAGGGGTCAGGGGAGCTCTGTAGACTAGTAGTGTAGGGGTCAGGGGAGCTCTGTAGTGTAGGGGTCAGCAGAGCTCTGTAGACTAGTAGTGTAGGGGTCAGGGGAGCTCTGTAGTGTAGGGGTCAGGGGAGCTCTGTAGACTAGTAGTGTAGGGGTCAGGGGAGCTCTGTAGTGTAGGGGTCAGGTCAGGGGAGCTCTGTAGTGTAGGGGTCAGGGGAGCTCTGTAGTGTAGGGGTCAGGGGAACCTACACTAGGTTAGGAGGACTGAGGTTAGGGCTAGGAGGACTGGGGTTAGGGCTAGGAGGACTGGGGTTAGGGCTAGGAGGACTGGGGTTAGGGCTAGGAGGACTGAGGTTAGGGCCAGGAGGACTGAGGTTAGGGCCAGGAGGACTGAGGTTAGGGCCAGGAGGACTGAGGTTAGGGCCAGGAGGACTGAGGTTAGGGCCAGGAGGACTGGGGTTAGGGCCAGGAGGACTGGGGTTAGGGCTAGGAGGACTGAGGTTAGGGCTAGGAGGACTAGGGCTAGGAGGACTGGGGTTAGGAGGACTGGGGCTAGGGCTAGGAGGACTGAGGTTAGGGCTAGGAGGACTGAGGTTAGGGCTAGGAGGACTGGGGTTAGGAGGACAGGGGCTAGGAGGACTGGGGTTAGGGCTAGGAGGACTGGGGTTAGGGCTAGGAGGACTGAGGTTAGGGTTAATGAAAAACCAGGCATTATACAGACACTTTCTCTTTCTGCCTGGAGCTGTTTTCTGACAGTGCGCCCCCTGGCTGTGGCAGAGAGACATGACACATCTATTCTCTGCCTGGAGCTGTTTTCTGACAGTGCGCCCCCTGGCTGTGGCAGAGAGACATGACACATCTATTCTCTGCCTGGAGCTGTTTTCTGACAGTGCGCCCCCTGGCTGTGGCAGAGAGACATGACACATCTATTCTCTGCCTGGAGCTGTTTTCTGACAGTGCGCCCCCTGGCTGTGGCAGAGAGATGTTTCCAGTCCTCGAGGTCCTGATTGGTGAGACAGTTTTGCCCCAGCTAACACACCTGATTCCAATAATCACCTAATCAGGATCTTCAGTTAAAAATGCAATGTGATTAATAAGCTGTGTTTGCTCGGGATGGAGAAAAGGTGTCAATCAGGCCCTCGAGGACTGGCGTTGCCCACCCCTCCCCCATTTTAAATGAAATTCCTCTCTAACAAACACGTATTATATTCAACAGACTAAGTTCCTAAACAACAAATCTAACAAGATGAGCACTTTATGTCCACCGACAGCTATGCAGGTACAAAATGGCACCCTATGAAGTACACTACTTACTCGGTGAATCTCAATCTCTCTCCAAATGACATTCCCTCTCACAGTGCAGCCTTGTCAGGTATCTCCCCCTACTGGAGAATAGCTGTAGCACAGCAGGACTCTGAGTATGGCTAGACGGTAACTCTGCGGTGAAGGCCTGGAACGTCTCTTCTGACCTGTGAGGTAGCTCCCCCTACTGGAGAATAGCTGTAGCACAGCAGGACTCTGAGCATGGCTAGACGGTAAACTCTGCGGTGGAGGCCTGGAACGTCTCTTCTGACCTGACCAACTTCTCGGGAGTTTTTCCTAGCTACTGTGCCTCTGCATTGCTTGCTCGTTGTTGTTGTTGTTGTTGTCTGGGTATCTGTAAAGCACTTTGAACACTGCTGATGTAAAAAAATATATGACCAGACGGGAACACCTCTTGAATAGACCAGACGGGAACACCTCTTGAATAGACCAGACGGGAACACCTCTTGATATGACCAGACGGGAACACCTCTTGAATAGACCAGACGGGAGCACCTCTTGATATGACCAGACGGGAACACCTCTTGATATGACCAGACGGGAACACCTCTTGATATGACCAGACGGGAACACCTCTTGATATGACCAGACGGGAACACCTCTTGATATGACCAGACGGGAACACCTCTTGAATAGACCAGACGGGAACACCTCTTGAATAGACCAGACGGGAACACCTCTTGAATAGACCAGACGGGAACACCTCTTGAATAGACCAGACGGGAACACCTCTTGAATAGACCAGACGGGAACACCTCTTGAATAGACCAGACGGGAACACCTCTTGAATAGACCAGATATGACCAGACGGGAACACCTCTTGAATAGACCAGACGGGAACACCTCTTGAATAGACCAGACGGGAACACCTCTTGAATAGACCAGACGGGAACACCTCTTGATATGACCAGACGGGAACACCTCTTGATATGACACCTCTTGATATGACCAGACGGGAACACCTCTTGATATGACCAGACGGGAACACCTCTTGATATGACCAGACGGGAACACCTCTTGAATAGACCAGACGGGAACACCTCTTGATATGACCAGACGGGAACACCTCTTGATATGACCAGACGGGAACACCTCTTGATATGACCAGACGGGAGCACCTCTTGATATGACCAGACGGGAGCACCTCTTGAATAGACCAGACGGGAACACCTCTTGAATAGACCAGACGGGAACACCTCTTGAATAGACCAGACGGGAACACCTCTTGAATAGACCAGACGGGAACACCTCTTGAATAGACCAGACGGGAACACCTCTTGATATGACCAGACGGGAACACCTCTTGATATGACCAGACGGGAACACCTCTTGATATGACCAGACGGGAACACCTCTTGATATGACCAGACGGGAACACCTCTTGATATGACCAGACGGGAACACCTCTTGATATGACCAGACGGGAACACCTCTTGATATGACCAGACGGGAACACCTCTTGATATGACCAGACGGGAACACCTCTTGATATGACCAGACGGGAACACCTCTTGATATGACCAGACGGGAACACCTCTTGATATGACCAGACGGGAACACCTCTTGATATGACCAGACGGGAACACCTCTTGATATGACCAGACGGGAACACCTCTTGATATGACCAGACGGGAACACCTCTTGAATAGACCAGACGGGAACACCTCTTGAATAGACCAGACGGGAACACCTCTTGAATAGACCAGACGGGAACACCTCTTGAATAGACCAGACGGGAACACCTCTTGAATAGACCAGACGGGAACACCTCTTGAATAGACCAGACGGGAACACCTCTTGAATAGACCAGACGGGAGCACCTCTTGAATAGACCAGACGGGAGCACCTCTTGAATAGACCAGACGGGAACACCTCTTGATATGACCAGACGGGAACACCTCTTGAATAGACCAGACGGATTAAATGAGGTCGAGGTTGCAGTACCTACAGCTTCCACACGATGTCTAGAGTCTTGTCATTTGCTTCGGCTTTGATTCTTGGTCAAACCGACACAAGGGAACCGATTCCCTCCGGTCTCCGACCGGATGTTTTGGTTGAGATTTCTTCGGACATTTTTTCTAGACGGACACCTATAGAATTTACATCGCCTCCTGATGAATTTTATCGCTTATTAACGTGTACTAATACCTAAAGTTGCATTAGAAAAGTATTTCGAAGTGTTTTGTGAAAGTTTATCGTCGACTTTTTTAATTTTAAAAAATGACGTTACGTTCTAAAACGCTTTTTTTTCCGTTGTTCACACAGTATTCATAGATCGATATCTAGGCTATATATGGACCGATTTAATCGAAAAAATACCCAAAATGATGTTTATGGGACATCTAGGAGTGCCAAGAAAGAAGCTCGTCAAAGGTAATGAATGTTTTATATTTTATTTCTGCGTTTTGAGTAGCCCCCGGCTATCGCAAAATCTGTCGTTAGGTGACGTTGCTGTATTCTGGGGGATACATGCTATCAGATAATAGCTTCTCATGCTTTTGCCGAAAAGCATTTTACAAATCTGACTTGGTGGATAGATTCACAACGAGTGTAGCTTTAATTCAGTACATTGTATGTCCATTTTAATGAAAGTTTGAGTTTTATCAACAACTATAGGTGGCACTCTTGAACATTTCCGCTGATTGATGTTCCCACCACGGGACCACGGCCCTAACAAGTTTTAAACAGATGTGAGAAACCAAATGAAACTGTCTCTTGCCTAGGTAATTATACAAGTGACAGAGATGCTGCACAACGCCAGTCTCCTGATAGATGACATTGAGGACAGTTCTACGCTGAGGAGAGGTTTCCCTGTCGCCCACAGCATCTATGGAGTCCCCTCTGTTATCAACTCTGCCAACTACGTCTACTTCCTGGGACTGGAGAAGGTGAGTCATTGATTGGTTGATTGTTGATCAGCGTGTTCACCAGACAGCATTATAACCCCATGTGCTGTTGGTATTATTAGGTGCTAACCCTGGATCACCCCGAGGCAGTGCATGTGTTCACCAGACAGCATTATAACCCCATGTGCTGTTGGTATTATTAGGTGCTAACCCTGGATCACCCCGAGGCAGTGCATGTGTTCACCAGACAGCATTATAAACCCATGTGCTGTTGGTATTATTAGGTGCTAACCCTGGATCACCCCGAGGCAGTGCATGTGTTCACCAGACAGCATTATAAACCCATGTGCTGTTGGTATTATTAGGTGCCCTGGAACCCTGTGTTGTTGGTATCACCCTGGATCACGAGGCAGTGCATGTGTTCACCAGACAGCATTATAACCCCATGTGTTGTTGGTATTATTAGGTGCTAACCCTGGATCACCCCGAGGCAGTGCATGTGTTCACCAGACAGCATTATAAACCCATGTGTTGTTGGTATTATTAGGTGCTAACCCTGGATCACCCCGAGGCAGTGCATGTGTTCACCAGACAGCATTATAAACCCATGTGTTGTTGGTATTATTAGGTGCTAACCCTGGATCACCCCGAGGCAGTGCATGTGTTCACCAGACAGCATTATAAACCCATGTGTTGTTGGTATTATTAGGTGCTAACCCTGGATCACCCCGAGGCAGTGCATGTGTTCACCAGACAGCATTATAAACCCATGTGCTGTTGGTATTATTAGGTGCTAACCCTGGATCACCCCGAGGCAGTGCATGTGTTCACCAGACAGCATTATAAACCCATGTGCTGTTGGTATTATTAGGTGCTAACCCTGGATCACCCCGAGGCAGTGCATGTGTTCACTAGACAGCTGTTGGAGCTGCATCGCGGCCAGGGCCTAGACATCCACTGGAGGGACACCTACACCTGTCCCACAGAGAGCCAGTACCGTACCATGGTCCTCCAGAAGACGGGGGGGTTGTTTGGCCTGGCCGTGGGGCTCATGCAGCTGTTCTCTGGCTGGAAACGAGACCTTAAGGTACATTTTATTATCGACTACTTTATTCAAATTTTATTTCCTGCATATTTATTTTATATGTTGCTGTTAATGCTGCAACTTCATCTTCTAAACTTATTTGGCTACGATTTAAATATATATATATATGTATTCTGTTTCGGACAGCTGAAGCAAGTCACACATTTTATTTTACTTTTTGAACTTTTTATAGTAAATTGACGAGAGGACGGCTTTGTAATGCAGTTAAGCACACTGTGTGCTCTTTCCCATGTATATTGGATTGACAGGCACGCTCCTCGGAGCCTGGTAGTTCCTGTAGGGGTTTGCATCTTGTTTCTTGCTCTTTGGTGTTTTTTGGCGGGATATCTGTTGAAACTAGTTAGGGATAGGCAGGATATCTGTTGAAACTAGTTAGGGATATCTGTTGAAACTAGTTAGGGATAGGTGGGATATCTGTTGAAACTAGTTAGGGATAGGTGGGATATCTGTTGAAACTAGTTAGGGATAGGTGGGATATCTGTTGAAACTAGTTAGGGATAGGTGGGATATCTGTTGAAACTAGTTAGGGTTAGGTGGGATATCTGTTGAAACTAGTTAGGGATATCTGTTGAAACTAGTTAGGGATAGGCAGGATATATGTTGAAACTAGTTAGGGATAGGTGGGATATCTGTTGAAACTAGTTAGGGATAGGTGGGATATCTGTTGAAACTAGTTAGGGTTAGGTGGGATATCTGTTGAAACTAGTTAGGGATATCTGTTGAAACTAGTTAGGGGATATCTGTTGAAACTAGTTAGGGATAGGTGGGATATCTGTTGAAACTAGTTAGGGATAGGCAGGATATCTGTTGAAACTAGTTAGGGATAGGTGGGATATCTGTTGAAACTAGTTAGGGATATCTGTTGAAACTAGTTAGGGATAGGTGGGATATCTGTTGAAACTAGTTAGGGATATCTGTTGAAACTAGTTAGGGATAGGTGGGATATCTGTTGAAACTAGTTAGGGATAGGCAGGATATCTGTTGAAACTAGTTAGGGATAGGTGGGATATCTGTTGAAACTAGTTAGGGATATCTGTTGAAACTAGTTAGGGATAGGCAGGATATATGTTGAAACTAGTTAGGGATAGGTGGGATATCTGTTGAAACTAGTTAGGGATAGGCAGGATATCTGTTGAAACTAGTTAGGGATAGGTGGGATATCTGTTGAAACTAGTTAGGGATAGGTGGGATATCTGTTGAAACTAGTTAGGGATATCTGTTGAAACTAGTTAGGGATAGGTGGGATATCTGTTGAAACTAGTTAGGGATAGGTGGGATATCTGTTGAAACTAGTTAGGGATAGGCAGGATATCTGTTGAAACTAGTTAGGGATAGGTGGGATATCTGTTGAAACTAGTTAGGGTTAGGTGGGATATCTGTTGAAACTAGTTAGGGATATCTGTTGAAACTAGTTAGGGATAGGTGGGATATCTGTTGAAACTAGTTAGGGATAGGCAGGATATCTGTTGAAACTAGTTAGGGATAGGTGGGATATCTGTTGAAACTAGTTCTGTTGAAACTAGTTAGGGATAGGTGGGATATCTGTTGAAACTAGTTAGGGATAGGTGGGATATCTGTTGAAACTAGTTAGGGATATCTGTTGAAACTAGTTAGGGATAGGCAGGATATCTGTTGAAACTAGTTAGGGATAGGTGGGATATCTGTTGAAACTAGTTAGGGATAGGTGGGATATCTGTTGAAACTAGTTAGGGATAGGCAGGATATCTGTTGAAACTAGTTAGGGATAGGTGGGATATCTGTTGAAACTAGTTAGGGATAGGTGGGATATCTGTTGAAACTAGTTAGGGATATCTGTTGAAACTAGTTAGGGATAGGCAGGATATCTGTTGAAACTAGTTAGGGATAGGTGGGATATCTGTTGAAACTAGTTAGGGATAGGTGGGATATCTGTTGAAACTAGTTAGGGATAGGTGGGATATCTGTTGAAACTAGTTAGGGATAGGTGGATATCTGTTGAAACTAGTTAGGGATAGGTGGGATATCTGTTAACTAGTTAGGGATATCTGTTGAAACTAGTTAGGGATAGGCAGGATATCTGTTGAAACTAGTTAGGGATAGGTGGGATATCTGTTAACTAGTTAGGGATATCTGTTGAAACTAGTTAGGGATAGGTGGGATATCTGTTGAAACTAGTTAGGGATAGGCAGGATATCTGTTGAAACTAGTTAGGGATAGGTGGGATATCTGTTGAAACTAGTTAGGGATAGGTGGGATATCTGTTGAAACTAGTTAGGGATATCTGTTGAAACTAGTTAGGGATAGGTGGGATATCTGTTGAAACTAGTTAGGGATAGGCAGGATATCTGTTGAAACTAGTTAGGGATAGGTGGGATATCTGTTGAAACTAGTTAGGGATAGGTGGGATATCTGTTGAAACTAGTTAGGGATAGGTGGGATATCTGTTAACTAGTTAGGGATAGGTGGGATATCTGTTAACTAGTTAGGGATAGGTGGGATATCTGTTAACTAGTTAGGGATAGGTGGGATATCTGTTAACTAGTTAGGGATATCTGTTAACTAGTTAGGGATAGGTGGGATATCTGTTAACTAGTTAGGGATAGGTGGGATATCTGTTAACTAGTTAGGGATATCTGTTGAAACTAGTTAGGGATAGGCAGGATATCTGTTGAAACTAGTTAGGGATAGGCGGGATACCTGTTGAAACTACATTTACATTTAAGTCATTTAGCAGACGCTCTTATCCAGAGCGACTTACAAATTGGTGCATTCACCTTATGACATCCAGTGGAACAGCCACTTTACAATAGTGCATCTAAATCTTTTAAGGGGGTGAGAAGGATTACTTTATCCTATCCTAGGTATTCCTTAAAGAGGTGGGGTTTCAGGTGTCTCCGGAAGGTGGTGATTGACTCCGCTGTCCTGGCGTCGTGAGGGAGTTTGTTCCACCATTGGGGGGCCAGAGCAGCGAACAGTTTTGACTGGGCTGAGCGGGAACTGTACTTCCTCAGTGGTAGGGAGGCGAGCAGGCCAGAGGTGGATGAACGCAGTGCCCTTGTTTGGGTGTAGGGCCTGATCAGAGCCTGGAGGTACTGAGGTGCAGTTCCCCTCACAGCTCCGTAGGCAAGCACCATGGTCTTGTAGCGGATGCGAGCTTCAACTGGAAGCCAGTGGAGAGAGCGGAGGAGCGGGGTGACGTGAGAGAACTTGGGAAGGTTGAACACCAGACGGGCTGCGGCGTTCTGGATGAGTTGTAGGGGTTTAATGGCACAGGCAGGGAGCCCAGCCAACAGCGAGTTGCAGTAATCCAGACGGGAGATGACAAGTGCCTGGATTAGGACCTGCGCCGCTTCCTGTGTGAGGCAGGGTCGTACTTCTGCGGATGTTGTAGAGCATGAACCTACAGGAACGGGCCACCGCCTTGATGTTATTTGAGAACGACAGGGTGTTGTCCAGGATCACGCCAAGGTTCTTAGCGCTCTGGGAGGAGGACACAATGGAGTTGTCAACCGTGATGGCGAGATCATGGAACGGGCAGTCCTTCCCGGGAGGAAGAGCAGCTCCGTCTTGCCGAGGTTCAGCTTGAGGTGGTGATCCGTCATCCACACTGATATGTCTGCCAGACATGCAGAGATGCGATTCGCCACCTGGTCATCAGAAGGGGGAAAGGAGAAGATTAATTGTGTGTCGTCTGCATAGCAATGATAGGAGAGACCATGTGAGGTTATGACAGAGCCAAGTGACTTGGTGTATAGCGAGAATAGGAGAGGGCCTAGAACAGAGCCCTGGGGGACACCAGTGGTGAGAGCACGTGGTGAGGAGACAGATTCTCGCCACGCCACCTGGTAGGAGCGACCTGTCAGGTAGGGGACGCAATCCAAGCGTGGGCCGCGCCGGAGATGCCCAACTCTGAGAGGGTGGAGAGGAGGATCTGATGGTTCACAGTATCGAAGGCAGCCGATAGGTCTAGAAGGATGAGAGCAGAGGAGAGAGAGTTAGCTTTAGCAGTGCGGAGCGCCTCCGTGATACAGAGAAGAGCAGTCTCAGTTGAATGACTAGTCTTGAAACCTGACTGATTTGGATCAAGAAGGTCATTCTGAGAGAGATAGCGGGAGAGCTGGCCAAGGACGGCACGTTCAAGAGTTTTGGAGAGAAAAGAAAGAAGGGATACTGGTCTGTAGTTGTTGACATCGGAGGGATCGAGTGTAGGTTTTTTCAGAAGGGGTGCAACTCTCGCTCTCTTGAAGACGGAAGGGACGTAGCCTGCGGTCAGGGATGAGTTGATGAGCGAGGTGAGGTAAGGGAGAAGGTCTCCGGAAATGGTCTGGAGAAGAGAGGAGGGGATAGGGTCAAGCGGGCAGGTTGTTGGGCGCCGGCCGTCACAAGACGCGAGATTTCATCTGGAGAGAGAGGGGAGAAAGAGGTCAGAGCACAGGGTAGGGCAGTGTGAGCAGAACCAGCGGTGTCGTTTGACTTAGCAAACGAGGATCGGATGTCGTCGACCTTCTTTTCAAAATGGTTGACGAAGTCATCTGCAGAGAGGGAGGAGGGGAGGGAGGATTCAGGAGGGAGGAGGATTCAGGAGGGAGGAGAAGGTGGCAAAGAGCTTCCTAGGGTTAGAGGCAGATGCTTGGAATTTAGAGTGGTAGAAAGTGGCTTTAGCAGCAGAGACAGAAGAGGAAAATGTGGAGAGGAGGGAGGAAAGGATGCCAGGTCCGCAGGGAGGCGTTAGCACTTTGTGAGGGTTGGGATAGGTGGGATATCTCCATTTAGGTGGGATATCTGTTAAGCACTTTGTGAGGTTAGGGTTAGGTGGGATATCTGTTAAGCTATCCTAGTTAGGGATAGGTGGGATATCTGTTGAAACTAGTTAGGGATAGGTGGGATATCTGTTGAAACTAGTTAGGGATAGGTGGGATATCTGTTGAAACTAGTTAGGGATAGGTGGATATCTGTTGAAAGGGATAGGTGGGATATCTGTTGAAACTAGTTAGGGATAGGTGGGATATCTGTTAAGCACTAGGGATAGGTGGGATATCTGTTTGTGAAACTGTTAAGTTAGGGTTAGGTGGGATATCTGTTAAGCACTTTGTGAGGGTTAGGTATAGGTGGGATATCTGTTAAGCACTTTGTGAGGGTTAGGGATAGGTGGGATATCTGTTAAGCACTTTGTGAGGGTTAGGGATAGGTGGGATATCTGTTAAGCACTTTGTGAGGGTTAGGGATAGGTGGGATATCTGTTAAGCACTTTGTGAGGGTTAGGGTCTCTGTTAAACTTTGTGAGTTTAGGGTTAGGTGGGATATCTGTTAAGCACTTTGTGAGGGTTAGGGATTAGGTGGGATATCTGTTAAGCACTTTGTGAGGGTTAGGGATAGGTGGGATATCTGTTAAGCACTTTGTGAGGGTTAGGGTTGGGATATCTGTTAAGCACTTTGTGAGGGTTAGGGTTAGGGATATCTCTAAGCACTTTGTGAGGTTAGGGTTAGGTGGGATATCTGTTAAGCACTTTGTGAGGGTTAGGGGTTAGGTGGGATATCTGTTAAGCACTTTGTGAGGGTTAGGGTTAGGTGAAGCACTTTGTGAGGGTTAGGGTTAGGTGGGATATCTGTTAAGCACTTTGTGAGGGTTAGGGTTAGGTGGGATATCTGTTAAGCACTTTGTGAGGGTTAGGGTTAGGTGGGATATCTGTTAAGCACTTTGTGAGGGTTAGGGTTAGGGTTAGGTGGGATATCTGTTAAGCACTTTGTGAGGGTTAGGGTTAGGTGGGATATCTGTTAAGCACTTTGTGAGGTTAGGGTTAGGTTCTGTTAGTGAGGGTTAGGGTTAGGTGGGATATCTGTTAAGCACTTTGTGAGGGTTAGGGTTAGGTGGGATATCTGTTAAGCACTTTGTGAGGGTTAGGGTTAGGTGGGATATCTGTTAAGCACTTTGTGAGGTTAAGGTGGGATATCTGTTAAGCACTTTGTGAGGGTTAGGTTAGGGTATAGGGTTAGGTTAGGTGGATATCTGTTAAGCACTTTGTGAGGGTTAGGGTTAGGTGGGATATCTGTTAAGCACTTTGTGAGGGTTAGGGTTAGGTGGGATATCTGTTAAGCACTTTGTGAGGGTTAGGGTTAGGTTAGGGATATCTGTTAAGCACTTTGTGAGGGTTAGGGTTAGGTGGGATATCTGTTAAGCACTTTGTGAGGGTTAGGGTTAGGTGGGATATCTGTTAAGCACTTTGTGAGGTTAGGTTAGGTGGGATATCTGTTAAGCACTTTGTGAGGGTTAGGTTAGGGTTCTGTTAAGCACTTTGGAGGGTTAGGGTTAGGTGGGATATCTGTTAAGCACTTTGTGAGGGTTAGGGTTAGGTGGGATATCTGTTAAGGTGGGATATCACTTTGTGAGGGTTAGGGTTAGGTGGGATATCTGTTAAGCACTTTGTGAGGGTTAGGGTTGTGGGATATCTGTTAAGCACTGAGGGTTAGGGTTAGGTGGGATATCTGTTAAGCACTTTGTGAGGGTTAGGGTTAGGTGGGATATCTGTTAAGCACTTTGAGGGTTATCTGGGATATCTGTTAAGCACTTTGTGAGGGTTAGGGTTAGGTGGGATATCTGTTAAGCACTTTGTGAGGTTAGGGTTAGGTGGGATATCTGTTAAGCACTTTGTGAGGGTTAGGGTTAGGTGGGATATCTGTTAAACTTTGTGAGGGTTAGGGTTAGGTGGGATATCTGTTGAACTTTGTGAGGGTTAGGGTAGTTAGGGAGGGTTAGGGTTAGTGGGATATCTGTTGAAACTAGTTAGGGTTAGGTGGGATATCTGTTAAACTTTGTGAGGGTTAGGGTTAGGTGGGATATCTGTTAAGCACTTTGTGAGGGTTAGGTGAGGGTTAGGTGGGATATCTGTTAAGCACTTTGTGAGGGTTAGGGTTAGGTGGGAGGGTTATCTGTTAAGCACTTTGTGAGGTTAGGGTTAGGTGGGATATCTGTTAAGCACTTTGTGAGGGTTAGGGTTAGGTGGGATATCTGTTAAGCACTTTGTGAGGGTTAGGGTTAGGTGGGATATCTGTTAAGCACTTTGTTAAGCACTGAGGGTTAGGGTTAGGTGGGATATCTGTTAAGCACTTTGTGAGGGTTAGGTGGGATATCTGTTAAGCACTTTGTGAGGGTTAGGGTTAGGTGGGATATCTGTTAAGCACTTTGTGAGGGTTAGGGTTAGGTGGGATATCTGTTAAGAGGGTTAGGGTTAGGTGGGATATCACACTTTGTGAGGGTTAGGGTTAGGTGGGATATCTGTTAAGCACTTTGTGAGGGTTAGGGTTAGGTGGGATATCTGTTAAGCACTTTGTGAGGGTTAGGGTTAGGTGGGATATCTGTTAAGCACTTTGTGAGGGTTAGGGTTAGGTGGGATATCTGTTAAGCACTTTGTGAGGGTTAGGGTTAGGTGGGATATCTGTTAAGCACTTTGTGAGGGTTAGGGTTAGGTGGGATATCTGTTAAGCACTTTGTGAGGGTTAGGGTTAGGTGGGATATCTGTTAAGCACTTTGTGACAACTGCTTTATAAAAAAAATGTTAAACTTTCTGAAGTTTTCATTTGATTTTGACTTTTGACCCCTCTAGCCTCTCCTGGATACGTTAGGACTCTTCTTCCAGATCAGAGACGACTACGCCAACCTGAACTCTACAGAGTACAGTGAGAACAAGTCCTTCTGTGAGGATCTGACCGAGGGGAAGTTCTCTTTCCCCACCATCCATGCCATCTGGTCCCGTCCAGAGAGCACTCAGGTTCAGAACATCCTGAGACAGAGGACGGAGAACGTGGACATTAAGAGGTACTGTGTGGACTACCTGGAGAAGGCGGGCTCCTTCGCCTACACCAGAGAGACCCTGAGAGGGCTGGAGGTCGAGGCATACCGCCTTATCACTGATCTGGGGGGAAACCCTGAGCTGGAGGCGTTGGTGAAACACCTCAGTAAGATGTTTAGGGAGCCTGAGACAAAATCTGTCCCTGAAGAGGACTGACCACATCTACCAGACATGAGTCAGAGCCGCAGTCCAGCCACACAGAACACTGTCGCACGGCTGGATTATACAGAGTCCCCCTGAGCATGACAACTATACCAAAACCAAGAACTCACAGCTTTGTCCTTGTCTTTCTAGTCGTACTCTAGACAAATGTCAAACACAACACATGATTATACATATGGAGAAGAGGAGATATGTTCATCACATGGACTTGTCAGAAGAACGCTGTCTCTACAAAATCTTTAAAAATTGTAAGTGTTACTTGCAGCTTCAAGTTTAGATTTTTTTTTAACATTTTTTAAAATTTCAATACTAAATGGAAATGAGTTTCCCGGCTTTAGTGAATGCCAAGTGTCAATGAGGTGTAGAGGAAAATATGAGGTCAGCTTTCTGAGGAAGGTACAACCAGAGTGTGGTGTTCGGTGTGTGTTAGATGAATGAATGTTCTATCAACGTGTTTGGTTATTGTCTGCTAGCTTCACCTAAAGTTGAGGTGTGTTTCTAGTTCAACACTTAGTGTCTCCAGATTCACCCTGCGACACAGAACGTTCTCCACGTTATTACATTTGTTTACGTTGATACTGTACATTGCATATGGCTTATATGTAACAAACATGAATTTATTGAATAAAAACTTTTTTTTTGACAAATGGCATTTCATTTATTTTGGGCAGGATTAAATCCTCATGGCAGTTTTTTTTAAACATTTGAATCAATGTTCCCACGTATGCAGAGACTGCCTACACGATAAACTCGACATGTTGGCTGAATCAGAAATACTAATTGAATCCAGCCCTGAGCCAGGATAGTCCTCTCTAACACTTGCTACTGTTGGGATCCTCCCAACCAGACCGGTCCCTGCTACACCAGGCTAGGGGTCTGGGTCCCAAGTGGCACCTTAAGGGACTGAGACGAGTCACAAAGGGCCCGATTTAGACTTGGGAAATGTAAGCCTTTCCTACACACTTCTCAGTAGGTGGTATTGACTTGACCTTATGCAGGTGTGGCTCCCTTTTTAATACGCCCTGAATAATTTTGAATTCAACTGCTGAAAACCCTCTCCACTTGATGGCCAACATATTTTATCGTGTATCACTAAGTAGGATCCTTATTTATTTTAGTTACCTGAAAGTTATAATGTGAAATTGTATAAGTTGTTTTATAATGTGACTGAAATGCTTTTTCTCAATATAGTAACAGTCATTGCAAGCCCTATACTTTTGTTGAATCGGAAAACATTTGGTTTTTCATATTTTCATTATATTTGTCATGCATTTGAGCTTGTGCCCTCAGACGTGAGTACAGCTCAGACGTGAGTACACCTCAGGCGTGAGTACACCTCAGGCGTGAGTACACCTCAGGCGTGAGTACACCTCAGGCGTGAGTACACCTCAGACGTGAGTACACCTCAGGCGTGAGTACACCTCAGGCGTGAGTACACCTCAGGCGTGAGTACACCTCAGACGTGAGTACACCTCAGCGATTTATAACTATGTTCACCAGAGAGGTGAGTTCCAGGCTTTTCAAAAAAATATAAACAAATAACTGGTCATGGCAATCTCATGAAAAATAATTACAATTTGGTCTATTTATGCAGAAATCTAAACTTTACCATAATGTTCAATTAAGTATGTGTGTTTTATTAGGTCTACTAATAATGATGTATAATATTTAACATGGTAGAAATAGGAAACAGAGAGTCAGGGTGTATCATGTAAAACTCTGTAGAGTGCCTAAAGGAAACATTTGGTATAACATCTTCAGCACATGCATGTACCCATTTGGTTTGCATTTCCAAGTTTTCATCCCTTCAACTTAAAAGGCCATAGAATATTATTATTTTATATTCTGCACAATGGCAGCATTCTCATAAAGTTCACTGTGGGGGAAAGATCAAATCAAATTTATAAAGCCCTTTATATTTATAAAGCCCTTCTTACATCAGCTGATATCTCAAAGTGCTGTACAGAAACCCAGCCTAAAAGCCCAAACAGCAAGCAATGCAGGTGTAGAAGCACGGTGGCTAGGAAAAACTCCCTAGAAAGGCCAAAACCTAGGAAGAAACCTAGAGAGGAACCAGGCTATGTGGGGTGGCCAGTCCTCTTCTGGCTGTGCCGGGTGGAGATTATAACAGAACATGGCCAAGATGTTCAAATGTTCATAAATGACCAGCATGGTCGAATAATAGTAAGGCAGAACAGTTGAAACTGGAGCAGCAGCACAGTCAGGTGGACTGGGGACAGCAAGGAGTCATCATGTCAGGTAGTCCTGGGGCATGGTCCTAGGTCTCAGGTCCTCCGAGAGAGAGAAAGAAAGAGAGAAGGAGAGAATTAGAGAACGCACACTTAGATTCACACAGGACACCGAATAGGACAGGAGAAGTACTCCAGATATAACAAACTGACCCTAGCCCCCCGACACATAAACTACTGCAGCATGAATACTGGAGGCTGAGACAGGAGGGGTCAGGAGACACTGTGGCCCCATCCGAGGACACCCCCGGACAGGGCCAAACAGGAAGGATATAACCCCACCCACTTTGCCAAAGCACAGCCGCCACACCACTAGAGGGATATCTTCAACCACCAACTTACCATCCTGAGACAAGGCAGAGTATAGCCCACAAAGATCTCCGCCACGGCACAACCCAAGGGGGGGGCGCCAACCCAGACAGGAAGATCACATCAGCGACTCAACCCACTCAAGTGATGCACCCCTCCTAGGGACGGCATGAAAGAGCACCAGTAAGCCAGTGACTCCGCCCCTGCAATAGGGTTAGAAAAGTTGATACTGTAAGTTGATATGCTTCCGCGTGTTGCCATTGATGACTGGTTTCACATTTGTCTCAAGCGATCATAAGGTCAAATGTATCTAAAACAAATTTTTTTTAAAGGCCATCCTCCTCCTCCTGCTCTCTACCCAACTTCCCCTTCACAGTCCCCTGGGTTTCGCTGCTCAGTCGAACTAGTTTTCACTCATCCATCGTAGCGCTGCCATTCTCAACCCAACAGCACGCTTGGAAACACTGCACCCTCCCATTCAGGTCAGAGTGTTATCATCGTTGCACGGTTTCTGAGGACATTAACATTCAGCTATTCGTGTGTGTGCATCGAAATGTGAGTTCATTATTCGGGGGGTTTCATGGTTTGTGGTAATATGTAGAGGTGTAAAGTACTTATGTAGTAGTAAGTACTACTTAAGTCGTTTTTGGGGGGTATCTGTACTTTACTATTTATATTTTTGACAACTTTTACTCCACTACATTCCTAAAGAAAATAATGTACTTTTTACTCCTTAAATTTTCCCTGACACCCAAAAGGGGCGGCCTAGTGGTTAGAGCGTAGAGGCGGCAGGTAGCCTAGTGAGCGTTGGGCCAGTAACCGAAAGGTTGCTAGATCGAATCCCCGAGCTGACAAGGTAAAAATCTGTTGTTCTGCCCCTGAACAAGGCAGTTCCCCGGTAGGCCGTCATTGTAAATAAGAATTTGTTCTTAACTTACTTGCCTGGGAAAATTGTCTAATTCACACACTTATCAAGAGAACATCCCTACTGTCTCTGATCTGGCAGACTCACTAAACACGCATGCTTCGTTTGTAAATTACAAAGTGTTGAACTGTGACCCTGGCAATCTGTAAATACATTTTTAAAATAATTGTGTCATCTTGTCATCTGGTTATAAGACATTTTAAATGATTTATACTTTTGACATTTAAAAATACTTACTTAGTATTTTACTGGGTGACTTTAACTTGAGTAACTTTCTATTTTTACTTTTACTCAAAGTATGAACATTGAAAAAACTTTTAGCAATTAGCAATAATCACATACTGAACAAATAGTTCATAAAAGGAAATCAGTCATTTGGCCCTGATCTTGGGATTTTACATGACTGGGAATACAGATATGCATATCTTGGTCACTGTGACTCAGAGAACCCGTCAGTATCTGTTGTGACCATTTGCCTCATGCAGCACGACACATCTCCAGGTTGTTGTCGATTGTGGCCTGTGGAATGTTGTCCCACTCCTCTTCAATGGCTGTGTGACGTTGCTGGATATTGGCGGAAACTGGAACACGCTGTCGTACACGTCGATCCAGAGCATCCCAAACATGCTCAATGTGTGAGCTGTCTGAGTATGCAGGCAATGGAAGAACTGGGACATTTTCAGCTTCCAGGAATTGTGTACAGATCCTTGCGACATGGGGTCGTGCATTATCATGCTGAAACTGGAGGTGATGGTAGAGGATGAATGGTACGACAATGGGCCTCAGGATCTCATCACAGTATATGTGTGCATTCAAATCACCATTACTAAAATGCAATTGTGTTCGTTGTACACAATTGCATTATACGTACACTAAAACGATGCTGGAGGCGGCTTATGGTAGAGAAATTAACATTAAATTATCTGGCAACAGCTCTGGTGGATATTCCTGCAATCAGCATGTCAATTTCACGCTCCCTCAACTCGAGTTCTAGAATTCATCAAGCATGTGCAGAGTAATTTATGACCTTTGGGCAAATCGGATAAGATCTTCAGCCTACGAATTCAGAATACAGCTTCACCAGGCCAGAGAGAGAGGCTGCCATAAATCTTGTCAAATTTGTCAATCTCAATAATTTAGTTTCTCTCTCTCTCCAGCATGAGGTTAATGTGTATATTGCTGCTGTGTTTATAGCCCTTTATATCAATCAAATGTATTTATAAAGCCCTTCTTACATCAGCTGATGTCACAAAGTGCTGTACAGAAACCCAGCCTAAAACCCCAAACAGCAAACAATGCAGGTGTAGAAGCACGGTGGCTAGGAAAAACTCCCTAGAAAGGCAAAAACCTAGAGAGGAACCAGGCTATGAGGGGTGGCCAGTCCTCTTCTGGCTGTGCCAGGTGTAGATTATAATAGAACATGGCCAAGATGTTCAAATGTTCATAAATGACCAGCATGGTCAAATAATAATAATCCCAGTAGTTGTCGAGGGTGCAACAAGTCAGCACCTCAGGAGTAAATGTCAGTTGGCTTTTCATAGCCGATCATTAAGAGTATCTCTACCGCTCCTGCTGTCTCTAGAGAGATGAAAACAGCAGGTCTGTGACAGGTAGCACGTCCGGTGAACAGGTCAGGGTTCCATAGCCGCAGGCAGAACAGTTGAAACTGGAGCAGCAGCACGACCGGGTGGACTGGTCGACAGCAAGGAGTCATCAGGACAGGTAGTCCTGAGGCATGGTCCCAGGGCTCAGGTCCTCAGGGAGGGAGAGGGAGATAATTAGGGGGAGCATACTTAAATTCACACAGGACATGTGTGGAAGAAGTGAAAAAAGTATTGTTGTCTATCAAAAATGACAAGCCACCTGTGTCTGACAACTTGGATGGAAAATTACTGAGGATAATTGAGGACGATATTGCCACTTCCATTTGCCACATCTTCAATTTAAGCCTACTAGAGAGCGTGTGCCCTCAGGCCTGGAGGGAAGCTAAAGTCATTCCACTACTCAAGAATAGAGAAGCCCCCTCGACTGGCTTAAATAGCCAACCAATCAGCCCTTAGTAAACTTCTGGAAAAAGTTGTGTTAGACCAGATACAATGCTATTTCACAGTAAACAAATTGACAACAGACTTTCAACACGCTTATAATGAAGGACATTCAACAAGAACAGCACTTACACAAATTATTGCTGATTGGCTGAGAGAAATTGATGATACAATTATTGTGGGGGCTGTCTTGTTAGACTTCAGTGCAGCTTTTGACATTGTTGATCATAGTCTGCTGCTGGAAAAACGTATGTGTTATGGCTTTACACCCCCTGCTATAATGTGGATAAAGAGTTACTTGTCTAACAGAACACAGAGGGTGTTCTTTAATGGAAGCCTCTCAAATATAATCCAGTTAGAATCAGGAATTCCCCAGGGGAGCTGTTTAGGCCCCTCGCTTTTTTCAATCTTTACTAACGACATGCCACTGGCTTTGAGTAAAGGCAGAGTGTCTATGTATGCGGATGACTCAACAATATACATGTCAGCTACTTCAGCGATTGAAATGACTGCAACACTCAACAAAGAGCTGCAGTTAGTTTCAGAATGGATGGCAAGGAATAAGTTAGTCCTAAATATTTCTAAAAACTAAAAGCATTGTATTTGGGACAAATCATTCACTAAACCCAAAACCTCAACTAAATATTGTAATCATGTGGAAATGGAGCAAGTTAAGGTGACTAAACTGCTTGGAGTAACCCTGGATTGTAAACTGTAATGGTCAATGGGGAGAAGTCTGTCCATAATAAAGTGCTGCTCTGCCTTCTTAACAACACTATCAACAAGGCAGGTCCTACAGGCCCTAGTTTCTACCTTCTTAACAAAACTATCAACAAGGCAGGTCCTACAGGCCCTAGTTTCTACCTTCTTAACAACACTATCAACAAGGCAGGTCCTACAGGCCCTAGTTTGGTCACACCTGGACTACTGTTCAGTCATGTGGTCAGCTGCCACAAATAGGGAAGATTCCAATTGGCTCAGAACAGGGCAGCACGACTGGCCCTTAGATGTACACAGAGAGCTAATATTAATAATATACATGTAAATCTCTCCTGGCTCAAAGTGGAGGAGAGATTGGCTTCATCACTACTTGTATTTATGAGAGGTGTTGACATGTTGAATGCACTGAGCTGTCTGTCTAAACTACTGGCACACAGCTCAGACACCCATGCATACCCCATAAGACATGCCAC
Organism: Oncorhynchus nerka; assembly: GCF_034236695.1. Taxonomy (NCBI): domain Eukaryota; kingdom Metazoa; phylum Chordata; class Actinopteri; order Salmoniformes; family Salmonidae; genus Oncorhynchus; species Oncorhynchus nerka. Next base: position 2,650,272 of record NC_088418.1, on the reverse strand, counting down.
CAGAAGTCTCTTTACAGTCCCCAATTCCAGAACAGACAAATGGAGGTACACAGTACTACATAGAGCCATGACTACATGGAACTCTATTCCACAGTACTACATAGAGCCATGACTACATGGAACTCTATTCCACAGTACTACATAGAGCCATGACTACATGGAACTCTATTCCACAGTACTACATAGAGCCATGACTACATGGAACTCTATTCCACAGTACTACATAGAGCCATGACTACATGGAACTCTATTCCACAGTACAACATAGAGCCATGACTACATGGAACTCTATTCCACAGTACTACATAGAGCCATGACTACATGGAACTCTATTCCACAGTACTACATAGAGCCATGACTACATGGAACTCTATTCCACAGTACTACATAGAGCCATGACTACATGGAACTCTATTCCACAGTACTACATAGAGCCATGACTACATGGAACTCTATTCCACAGTACTACATAGAGCCATGACTACATGGAACTCTATTCCACAGTACTACATAGAGCCACAGTGTGTTGTAAAATCAGTGAATGTATTGTAATATTTTTTAAATGTATAAACTGCCTTAATTTTGCTGGACCCCAGGAAGAGTAGCTGTTGCCTTGGCAGGAACTAATGGGGATCCATAATAAACCCCAGGAATAGTAGATGCTGCCTTGACAGGAACTAATGGGGACCCATAATAAACCCCAGGAAGAGTAGCTGCTGCCTTGGCAGGAACTAATGGGGATCCATAATAAACCCCAGGAAGAGTAGCTGCTGCCTTGACAGGAACTAATGGGGATCCATAATAAACCCCAGGAAGAGTAGCTGCTACCTTGGCAGGAACTAATGGGGATCCATAATAAACCCCAGGAAGAGTAGCTGCTGCCTTGGCAGGAACTAATGGGGATCCATAATAAACCCCAGGAAGAGTAGCTGTTGCCTTGGCAGGAACTAATGGGGATCCATAATAAACCCCAGGAATAGTAGATGCTGCCTTGACAGGAACTAATGGGGACCTATAATAAACCCCAGGAAGAGTAGCTGCTGCCTTGGCAGGAACTAATGGGGACCCATAATAAACCCCAGGAAGAGTAGCTGCTGCCTTGACAGGAACTAATGGGGATCCATAATAAACCCCAGGAAGAGTAGCTACTGCCTTGGCAGGAACTAATGGGGATCCGTAATAAACCCCAGGAAGAGTAGCTGCTGCCTTGACAGGAACTAATGGGGATCCATAATAAACCCCAGGAAGAGTAGCTGTTCCCTTGGCAGGAACTAATGGGGATCCATAATAAACCCCAGGAAGAGTAGCTGCTACCTTGGCAGGAACTAATGGGGATCCATAATAAACCCCAGGAAGAGTAGCTGCTGCCTTGACAGGAACTAATGGGGATCCATAATAAACCCCAGGAAGAGTAGCTGCTGCCTTGACAGGAACTAATGGGGATCCATAATAAACCCCAGGAAGAGTAGCTGCTGCCTTGACACAACTAATGGGGATCCATAATAAACCCCAGGAAGAGTAGCTGTTGCCTTGACAGGAACTAATGGGGATCCATAATAAACCCCAGGAAGAGTAGCTGCTGCCTTGGCAGGAACTAATGGGGATCCATAATAAACCCCAGGAAGAGTAGCTGCTGCCTTGGCAGGAACTAATGGGGATCCATAATAAACCCCAGGAAGAGTAGCTGTTCCCTTGGCAGGAACTAATGGGGATCCATAATAAACCCCAGGAAGAGTAGCTGCTGCCTTGACAGGAACTAATGGGGATCCATAATAAACCCCAGGAAGAGTAGCTGCTGCCTTGGCAGGAACTAATGGGGATCCATAATAAACCCCAGGAAGAGTAGCTGCTGCCTTGACAGGAACTAATGGGGATCCATAATAAACCCCAGGAAGAGTAGCTGCTGCCTTGGCAGGAACTAATGGGGATCCATAATAAACCCCAGGAATAGTAGATGCTGCCTTGACAGGAACTAATGGGGACCCATAATAAACCCCAGGAAGAGTAGCTGCTGCCTTGGCAGGAACTAATGGGGATCCATAATAAACCCCAGGAAGAGTAGCTGCTGCCTTGGCAGGAACTAATGGGGATCCATAATAAACCCCAGGAAGAGTAGCTGCTGCCTTGACAGGAACTAATGGGGATCCATAATAAATAACCAGTTTATAATGTTGGTAACTAGTTTATAATGTTGGTAACCAGTTTATAATATGACTTGTTTACTGTTCTAATAATGTTGGTAACCAGTTTATAATGTTGGTAATCAGTTTATAATGTTGGTAACCAGTTTATAATGTTGGTAACCAGTTTATAATGTTGGTAACCAGTTTATAATGTAATGACTTGTTTACTGTTCTAATAATGTTGGTAACCAGTTTATAATGTTGGTAACCAGTTTATAATGTTGGTAACCAGTTTATAATGTTGGGAACCAGTTTATAATATAATGACTTGTTTACTGTTCTAATAATGTTGAACCCGTTTATAATGTTGGTAACCAGTTTATAAACCCCAGGTAAGAGTTTATAATGTTGGGAACCAGTTTATAATATAATTACTTGTTTACTGTTCTAATAATAAACCAGTTTATAATGTTGGTAACCAGGAATAATGTTGGTAAAACCCCAGTTTATAATGTTGGTAACCAGTTTATAATGTTGGGAACCAGTTTATAAATAAGGAAGAGTTTACTGTTCTAATAATGTTGGTAACCAGTTTATAATGTTGGTAACCAGTTTATAATGTTGGTAATCAGTTTATAATGTTGCCTTTATAATGTAATGACTTGTTTACTGTTCTAATAATGTTGGTAACCCCAGGAAATGTTGGTAACCAGTTTATAATGTTGGTAACCAGTTTATAATGTTGGGAACCAGTTTATAATAAATTACTTGTTTACTGTTCTAATAATGTTGGTAAAACAGTTTATAATGTTGGTAACCAGTTTATAATGCCAGTTTATAATGTTGGCCTAACCAGTTTACTAATGGGGATCCAGTTTATAAACCCCAGGAAGAGTTTATAATGTTGGTAATCAGTTTACTAATGTTGGGAACCAGTTTATAAACCCCAGGAATCAGTTCATAATGTTGGTAACCAGTTTACTAATGGGGAACCAGTTTATAATGTTGGTAACCAGTTTAAATGCTGCTAACCAGTTTATAATGTTGGGAACCATTTATAAACCCCAGGAAGCAGTTTATAATATAATGACTTGTTTACTGTTCTAATAATGTTGGTATCCAGTTTATAAATAATGTTGGTAACCAGTTTATAAGATAATTAATTGTTTGGTAACTGTTAATAATATGACTTGCCTTGACACTAATAATGTTGGTAACCAGTTTATAATGTTGGAAGAGTTTATAATGTTGCCTTGACACAGTTTATAATGTTGGATCCATTTATAAACCCCATAATGACTTGTTTACTGTTCTAATAATGTTGGTAACCAGTTTATAAACCCCAGGTAACCAGTTTATAATGTTGGTAATCAGTTTATAATGTTGGAACCAGTTTATAAACCCCATGAAGAGTAGCTGTTGCCTTGACACAATAATGTTAACCAGTTTATAAAACCCAGTTTATAATGTTGGTAACCTTTTATAATAACTTGTTTACTGTTCCATAATAAACCCCAGTTTATAATGAGTAACCAGTTTATAATGCCTTGGTAACAGTTTATAATATAATTACTTGTTTACTGGATCCATAATAAACCAGTTTATAAAGAATGACTTGCTGCTAATAATTGGTAGGAATAATGTTGGTATCCATAATAAACCCCAGGAAGAGTTGGCTGCTGCCTTATAATGAACTAACCAGTTTATAATAAACCCCAGGAAGAGTTTACTGTTGCCTAATGTTGGGAACCAGTGTATAATAATAAACCCCAGGAAGATAATGTTGGTAACCAGTTTATAATGTTGGGAACCATAATAAACCCAGGAAATATAATGACTTGTTTACTGAACTAATAATGTTGGTAACCAGTTTATAATGTTGGAAGAGTTTATAATGTTTGGTAACCAGTTTATAATGTTGGAACCAGTTTATAAAACCCCAGGAAGAGTTTACTGCTGTTGGTAACAGTTTATAATGTTGGTATCCAGTTTATAAACCCCAGGAAGAGTTTATAGTGCTTTATAATTTGGTAACCAGTTTATAATGTTGGGATCCAGTTTAATAAACCCCAGGAAATGTTGGGAACCAGTTTATAATATAATTACTTGGCAGGAACTAATAATGGGTAACCAGTAATAAATAACCAGTTTATAATGTTGGTAACCAGTTTATAATGTTGGGAACCAGTTTATAATGTTGGTAACCAGTTTATAATGTTGGTAACCAGTTTATAATGTTGGGAACCAGTTTATAATGTTGGTAATCAGTTTATAATGTTGGTAACCAGTTTATAATGTTGGGAACCAGTTTATAATGTTGGGAACCAGTTTATAATGTTGGGAACCAGTTTATAATATAATTAGTTGTTTACTGTTCTAATAATGTTGGTAAAACAGTTTATAATGTTGGTAACCAGTTTATAATGCCAGTTTATAATGTTGGTAACCAGTTTATAATGTCGGTAACCAGTTTATAATGTTGGGAACCAGTTTATAATGTTGGTAATCAGTTTATAATGTTGGGAACCAGTTTATAATGTTGGTAATCAGTTTATAATGTTGGTAACCAGTTTATAATGTTGGGAACCAGTTTATAATGTTGGTAACCAGTTTATAATGTTGGTAACCAGTTTATAATGTTGGGAACCAGTTTATAATGTTGGGAACCAGTTTATAATGTTGGTAACCAGTTTATAATATAATTAATTGTTTGGTAACCTGTTAATAATATGACTTGTTTACTGTTCTAATAATGTTGGTAACCAGTTTATAATGTTGGTAACCAGTTTATAATGTTGGTAACCAGTTTATAATGTTGGTAACCAGTTTATAATATAATGACTTGTTTACTGTTCTAATAATGTTGGTAACCAGTTTATAATGTTGGTAACCAGTTTATAATGTTGGTAATCAGTTTATAATGTTGGTAACCAGTTTATAATATAATGACTTGTTTACTGTTCTAATAATGTTGTTAACCAGTTTATAATGTTGGTAACTAGTTTATAATGTTGGTAACCTGTTTATAATATGACTTGTTTACTGTTCTAATAATGTTGGTAACCAGTTTATAATGTTGGTAATCAGTTTATAATGTTGGTAACCAGTTTATAATGTTGGTAACCAGTTTATAATGTTGGTAACCAGTTTATAATATAATTACTTGTTTACTGTTCTAATAATGTTGGTAACCAGTTTATAATGTTGGTAACCAGTTTATAATATAATGACTTGTTTACTGTTCTAATAATGTTGGTAAGCAGTTTATAATGTTGGTAACCAGTTTATAATGTTGGTAACCAGTTTATAATGTTGGTAACAGTTTATAATGTTGGTAACCAGTTTATAATGTTGGTAATCAGTTTATAATGTTGGTAACCAGTTTATAATATAATGACTTGTTTACTGTTCTAATAATGTTGGGAACCAGTGTATAATGTTGGTAACCAGTTTATAATGTTGGGAACCAGTTTATAATGTTGGGAACCAGTTTATAATGTTGGGAACCAGTTTATAATTTTGGTAACCAGTTTATAATATAATGACTTGTTTACTGTTCTAATAATGTTGGTAACCAGTTTATAATGTTGGTAACCAGTTTATAATGTTGGTAACCAGTTTATAATGTTGGTAACCAGTTTATAATGTTGGGAACCAGTTTAGAATGTTGGGAACCAGTTTATAATGTTGGGAACCAGTTTATAATGTTGGTAACCAGTTCATAATGTTGGTAACCAGTTTATAATATAATGACTTGTTTACTGTTCTAATAATGTTGGTAACCAGTTTATAATATAATGACTTGTTTACTGTTCTAATAATGTTGGTAACCAGTTTATAATGTTGGGAACCAGTTTATAATGTTGGGAACCAGTTTATAATGTTGGGAACCAGTTCATAATGTTGGGAACCAGTTTATAATATAATGACTTGTTTACTGTTCTAATAATGTTGGTAACCAGTTTATAATGTTGGTAACCAGTTTATAATGTTGGTAATCAGTTTATAATGTTGGGAACCAGTTTATAATGTTGGTAACCAGTTTATAATGTTGGTAACCAGTTTATAATGTTGGTAACCAGTTTATAATGTTGGTAACCAGTTTATAATATAATGACTTGTTTACTGTTCTAATAATGTTGGTAACCAGTTTATAATATAATGACTTGTTTACTGTTCTAATAATGTTGGTAACCAGTTTATAATGTTGGGAACCAGTTTATAATGTTGGTAACCAGTTTATAATGTTGGTAACCAGTTTATAATATAATGACTTGTTTACTGTTCTAATTACATTTACATTTAAGTCATTTAGCAGACGCTCTTATCCAGAGCGACTTACAAATTGGTGCTTTCACCTTATGACATCCAGTGGAACAGCCACTTTACAATAGTGCATCTAGGTCTTTTAAGGGGGGGGAGGAGGGGGAGAAGGATAACTTTATCCTATCCTAGGTATTCCTTAAAGAGGTGGGGTTTCAGGTGTCTCCGGAAGGTGGTGATTGACTCCGCTGTCCTGGCGTCGTGAGGGAGTTTGTTCCACCATTGGGGGGCCAGAGCAGTAATGTTGTTAACCAGTTTATAATGTTGGTAACCAGTTTATAATGTTGGGAACCAGTTTATAATGTTGGGAACCAGTTCATAATGTTGGGAACCAGTTTATAATATAATGACTTGTTTACTGTTCTAATAATGTTGGTAACCAGTTTATAATGTTGGTAACCAGTTTATAATGTTGGTAACCAGTTTATAGTGTTGGGAACCAGTTTATAATGTTGGTAACCAGTTTATAATGTTGGGAACCAGTTTATAATGTTGGGAACCAGTTTATAATGTTGGTAACCAGTTCATAATGTTGGTAACCAGTTTATAATGTTGGTAATCAGTTTATAATGTTGGTAACCAGTTTATAATATAATGACTTGTTTACTGTTCTAATAATGTTGGTAACCAGTTTATAATGTTGGTAACCAGTTTATAATGTTGGTAACCAGTTTATAATGTTGGGAACCAGTTTATAATGTTGGGAACCAGTTCATAATGTTGGGAACCAGTTTATAATATAATGACTTGTTTACTGTTCTAATAATGTTGGTAACCAGTTTATAATGTTGGTAACCAGTTTATAATGTTGGTAATCAGTTTATAATGTTGGGAACCAGTTTATAATGTTGGGAACCAGTTTATAATGTTGGTAACCAGTTTATAATGTTGGTAACCAGTTTATAATGTTGGCAACCAGTTTATAATATAATGACTTGTTTACTGTTCTAATAATGTTGGTAACCAGTTTATAATATAATGACTTGTTTACTGTTCTAATAATGTTGGTAACCAGTTTATAATGTTGGGAACCAGTTTATAATGTTGGTAACCAGTTTATAATGTTGGTAACCAGTTTATAATGTTGGTAACCAGTTTATAATATAATGACTTGTTTACTGTTCTAATAATGTTGGTAACCAGTTTATAATGTTGGTAACCAGTTTATAATGTTGGTAATCAGTTTATAATGTTGGTAACCAGTTTATAATATAATGACTTGTTTACTGTTCTAATAATGTTGGTAACCAGTTTATAATATAATGACTTGTTTACTGTTCTAATAATGTTGGTAACTCAGTTTATAAATGTTGGTAACCAGTTTATAATGTTTTCAGGGGAGGGGGTAATCAGTTTATAATGTTGGTAACCAGTTTATAATATAATGACTTGTTTACTGTTCTAATAATGTTGGTAACCAGTTTATAATATAATGACTTGTTTACTGTTCTAATAATGTTGGTAATCAGTTTATAATGTTGGTAACCAGTTTATAATATAATGACTTGTTTACTGTTCTAATAATGTTGGTAACCAGTTTATAATGTTGGTAACCAGTTTATAATGTTGGTAATCAGTTTATAATGTTGGTAACCAGTTTATAATATAATGACTTGTTTACTGTTCTAATAATGTTGGTAACCAGTTTATAATGTTGGTAACCAGTTTATAATATAATGACTTGTTTACTGTTCTAATAATGTTGGTAACCAGTTTATAATGTTGGTAACCAGTTTATAATGTTGGTAACCAGTTTATAATGTTGGGAACCAGTTTATAATGTTGGTAACCAGTTCATAATGTTGGTAACCAGTTTATAATATAATGACTTGTTTACTATTCTAATAATGTTTGTAACCAGTTTATAATGTTGGTAACCAGTTTATAATGTTGGTAACCTGTTTATAATATGACTTGTTTACTGTTCTAATAATGTTGGTAACCAGTTTATAATGTTGGTAACCAGTTTATAATGTTGGTAACCAGTTCATAATGTTGGTAACCAGTTTATAATGTTGGTAACCAGTTTATAATATAATGACTTGTTTACTGTTCTAATAATGTTGGTAACCAGTTTATAATGTTGGTAACCAGTTTATAATGTTGGGAACCAGTTTATAAGATAATTACTTGTTTACTGTTCTAATAATGTTGTTAACCAGTTTATAATGTTGGTAATCAGTTTATAATGTTGGTAATCAGTTTATAATGTTGGGATCCAGTTTATAATATAATGACTTGTTTACTGTTCTAATAATGTTGGGAACCAGTTCTTAATGTTGGGAACCAGTTTATAATATAATGACTTGTTTACTGTTCTAATAATGTTGGTAACCAGTTTATAATGTTGGTAACCAGTTTATAATGTTGGTAATCAGTTTATAATGTTGGTAACCAGTTTATAATGTTGGGAACCAGTTTATAATGTTGGTAACCAGTTTATAAGATAATGACTTGTTTACTGTTCTAATATTGTTGGTAACTAGTTTATAATGTTGGTAACTGGTTTATAATGTTGGTAACCAGTTTATAATGTTGGGAACCAGTTTATAATGTTGGTAACCAGTTTATAATGTTGGTAACCAGTTTATAATGTTGGTAACCATTTTATAAGATAATTACTTGTTTACTGTTCTAATAATGTTGTTAACCAGATTATAATGTTGTTAACCAGTTTATAATGTTGGTAACCAGTTTACAATGTTGGGAACTAGTTTATAATGTTGGTAACCAGTTTATAATGTTGACAACCAGTTTATAATGTTGGTAATCAGTTTATAATGTTTGGAACCAGTTTATAATGTTGGTAACCAGTTTATAATGTTGGTAACCAGTTTATAATGTTGGGATCCAGTTTATAATGTTGGGAACCAGTTTATAATATGACTTGTTTACTGTTCTAATGTTGGTAACCAGTTTATAATGTTGGTAACCAGTTTATAATGTTGGTAACCAGTTTATAATATAATGACATGTTTACAGTCCTAATAATGTTGGGAACCAGTTTATAATGTTGGTAACCAGTTTATAATGTTGGGAACTGGTTTATAATGTTGGGAACCAGTTTATAATGTTGGTAACTGGTTTATAATGTTGGGAACCAGTTTATAATGTTGGGAACCAGTTTATCATAGCAATAAGGATCCTCAGTGGTGTATGGTCATAGCTCTCCTTGCTGGGCCGTTGGGGAACTTGAAACACTCTGTAGTTTAATCCATAAACGGTCCATTATGAATCGCAATCTGTGTCACGTGGACGGCGTTTGTAGGCTTCATCTAACACGACTAAGTTATATACATATATATATATATAAAAAAATTAAAGTATTTTACAAGGAAATTCAGAGAAACAGACAAGAGATCTGCATGGAGGAATGGGCCAAAATACCAGCAACAGTGTGAAAACCTTGTGAAGACTTACAGAAAACGTTTGACCTTCGTCATTGCCAACAAAGGGTATATAACAAAGTATTGAGAAACTTTTGTTATTGACCACATACTTATTTTCCACCATAACTTGCAAATAAATCCATTAAAAATCCTACAATGTGACTTCCTGGATTTTTTTTGTCATTTTGTCTGTTGAAGTGTACCTATGATGAAAAGATGAGAGGCCTGTAATTTTCAAGTGGGAGAACTTGCACAATTGGTGGACGACCTGATGGTCTGGGGGTAGAAGCTAGTAGTATATATATTCAGCAGCCTGATGATCTGGGGGTAGAAGCTAGTAGTATATATTCAGCAACCTGGTGGTCTGGGGGTAGAAGCTAGTAGTATCTATTCAGCAGCCTGATGATCTGGGGGTAGAAGCTAGTAGTGTCTATTCAGCAACCTGGTGGTCTGGGGGTAGAAGCTAGTAGTATCTATTCAGCAGCCTGACTGGGGGGTAGAAGCTGTAGTGTCTATTCAGCAACCTGTGGTCTGGGGGTAGAAGCTAGTAGTATCTATTCAGCAGTCTGATGGTCTGGGGGTAGAAGCTAGTAGTATCTATTCAGCAACCTGATGGTCTGGGGGTAGAAGCTAGTAGTATCTATTCAGCAGTCTGATGGTCTGGGGGTAGAAGCTAGTAGTATCTATTCAGCAACCTGGTGGTCTGGGGGTAGAAGCTAGTAGTATCTATTCAGCAACCTGATGGGGTCTGGGGTAGAAGCTAGTAGTATCTATTCAGCAGCCTGATGGTCTGGGGGTAGGTAGTGTCTATTCAGCAACCTGGGGTCTGGGGTAGAAGCTAGTAGTATCTATTCAGCAACCTGATGGTCTGGGGGTAGAAGCTAGTAGTATCTATTCAGCAACCTGGTGGTCTGGGGGTAGAAGCTAGTAGTATCTATTCAGCAACCTGATGGTCTGGGGGTAGAAGCTAGTAGTATGATGGTCTGGGGTAGAAGCTTAGTATCTATTCAGCAACCTGGTGGTCTGGGGGTAGAAGCTAGTAGTATCTATTCAGCAGTCTGATGGTCTGGGGGTAGAAGCTAGTAGTGTCTATTCAGCAACCTGGTGGTCTGGGGGTAGAAGCTAGTAGTATCTATTCAGCAACCTGGTGGTCAACCTGGTGGTCTGGGGTAGAAGCTAGTAGTATCTATTCAGCAACCTGATGGTCTGGGGGTAGAAGCTAGTAGTATCTATTCAGCAACCTGATGGTCTGGGGGTAGAAGCTAGTAGTATCTATTCAGCAACCTGGTGGTCTGGGGGTAGAAGCTAGTAGTATCTATTCAGCAACCTGGTGGTCTGGGGGTAGAAGCTAGTAGTATCTATTCAGCAACCTGGTGGTCTGGGGGTAGAAGCTAGTAGTATCTATTCAGCAACCTGGTGGTCTGGGGGTAGAAGCTAGTAGTATCTATTCAGCAACCTGGTGGTCTGGGGTAGAAGCTGAGTAGTATCTATTCAGCAACCTGGTGGTCTGGGGTATGGTCTGGGGGGGTAGAAGCTAGTAGTATCTATTCAGCAACCTGATGGTCTGGGGGTAGAAGCTAGTAGTATCTATTCAGCAACCTGGTGGTCTGGGGGTAGAAGCTAGTAGTATCTATTCAGCAACCTGATGGTCTGGGGGTAGAAGCTAGTAGTATCTATTCAGCAACCTGGTGGTCTGGGGGTAGAAGCTAGTAGTATCTATTCAGCAACCTGGTGGTCTGGGGGTAGAAGCTAGTAGTATCTATTCAGCAACCTGATGGTCTGGGGGTAGAAGCTAGTAGTATCTATTCAGCAACCTGGTGGTCTGGGGGTAGAAGCTAGTAGTATCTATTCAGCAACCTGGTGGTCTGGGGGTAGAAGCTAGTAGTATCTATTCAGCAACCTGGTGGTCTGGGGGTAGAAGCTAGTAGTATCTATTCAGCAACCTGGTGGTCTGGGGGTAGAAGCTAGTAGTATCTATTCAGCAACCTGGTGGTCTGGGGGTAGAAGCTAGTAGTATCTATTCAGCAACCTGGTGGTCTGGGGTAGAAGCTATTGACCAGTCTGTTAGTTTTAGCCATGATGTTCCTGTACTGCCGGCGTCAGAGTGATGGAAGCGGCGTTGGCTCAGGTGGCTGAGGTCCTTGATGATCTTCTTGGCCCTTCCTGCGACAACTGGTGTTGTAGGTGTCCTGGAAGTCAGTCAGTGTGACCCCAATGGTGTCCTGGAAGTCAGTCAGTGTGACCCCAATGGTGTCCTGGAAGTTAGGCAGTGTGACCCCAATGGTGTCCTGGTGGAGTTGCGGTAGCCTGACAGTACGGACTACCACAATCATCTAAGAGACTCTCGGCATGGGGTTTACACACGGTGTAACCCAAGGGCCGCTGGTTCGAATCCCCGAGCCGACTAGGTGAAACATCTGTCCATCAGCCCTTAAGCAAGGCAAAGAAGCCAAATGGCACCCTATTCCCTATATTGTACACTACTAGGCCCCATACAACGCTGGTAAATAAAATTTAAAAAAGTAGTGCACTATATAGGAAATAGGGTACTATTTGGATCCAGCCCCAAATTCAATCACCAGTCCCCAATCACCATTCACCAGTCTCCCAATCACCAGTCCCCAATCACCAGTCCCCAATCACCAGTCCCCAATCACCAGTCCCCAATCACCAGTACCCAGTCCCCAGTCACCAATCACCAGTACCCAATCACCAGTCCCCAATCACCAATCATCAGTGCTACTTGATTACTGGCCCTGCAATTTAAAACAAATATCCATTCATGAAATGAATGAACAAAGAAAACCGTTGTTTCTGAGAGGTGATGTTTTTTTATTGACCAGTCTGGAATGTGCTCAATTGATCCTGAATCGCTGTCCCAAATGGGACCATATTCCCTCTATTAAGTAGGGCTCTGGTCAAAAGTAGTGCACTAGCTTTTGTGCCATTTGGGACTGCTTATTACATTCATCTAGAGTTCTTCCACATATCTATAAAAATGTGTTGAACAAATTCATTGAGATCATTCTCAGGTGAAATAAAAAACGTTTAGATAAAAACTCTTTAGGATTACAGTCGTTTGTATGTGGTGCCTGACAATACAATAACACCACCAATGGGTTGGTATAGTACTGTACATCGTTTCACAAACCCTGTCCCGTGTCCCAAATACATCTAAACTAGTGCACTAGATGGGTAATATAGAGGGCTCTGGTCTAAACTAGTGCGCTAGATGGGTAATATTACTTGTTGGTTATCACTGCATTGTCGGAACTAGAAGCACAAGCATTTCGCTACACTCGCATTAACATCTGCTAACCATGTGTATGTGACAAATAAAATTTGATTTGATTTGATTTGATATAGGGGGCTCTGGTTTAAACTAGTGCACTAGATGGGTTATATAGAGGGCTCTGGTCTAAACTAGTGCACTAGATGGGTAGTTAAAACTAGTGGATGGGTTATCTGGTCTGGTCTAAACTAGTGCACTAGATGGGTAATATAGGGGGCTCTGGTCAAAACTAGTGCACTAGATGGGTTATATAGAGGGCTCTGGTCAAAACTAGTGCACTAGATGGGTAATATAGGGGGCTCTGGTCTAAACTAGTGCACTAGATGGGTAATATAGGGGACTCTGGTCTAAACTAGTGCACTAGATGGGTAATATAGAGGGCTCTGGTCTAAACTAGTGCGCTAGATGGGTAATATAGGGGGCTCTGGTCAAAACTAGTGCACTAGATGGGTTATATAGAGGGCTCTGGTCAAAACTAGTGATGGGTAATACTAGAAAACTGGATGTAATATAGGGGCTCTGGTCAAAACTAGTGCACTAGATGGGTAAACTAGTCTAAACTAGTGCACTAGATGGGTAATGGGGACTCTGTAACTAGATGGGTAATATAGACTCTGGTCTAAACTAGTGCACTAGATGGGTCTGGTTTAATATGCAGAGGGCTCTGGTCTAAACTAGATAGTTAATATAGGGGGCTCTGGTCTAAACTAGTGCACTAGATGGGTAATATAGGGGGCTCTGGTTTAAACTAGTGCACTAGATGGGTTATATAGAGGGCTCTGGTCTAAACTAGTGCACTAGATAGTTAATATAGGGGGCTCTGGTCTAAACTAGTGCACTAGATGGGTAATATAGGGGGCTCTGGTCAAAACTAGTGCACTAGATGGGTTATATAGAGGGCTCTGGTCTAAACTAGCGCACTTGATGGCTAATATAGGGGGTTCTGGTCTAAACTAGTGCACTTGATGGGTAATATAGGGGGGCTCTGGTCAAAACTAGTACACAAATTCAGTGTTGGTTTGAAATCTACAAATACTGACGAGGCTTGACGATGAGGAGTAGCTTGGGAGAATAATTGACTAAATGAACCGTAACATGGTCATCCGTGTCTCTCCCACATCATTCAGCACTTTACATTTGGTTACGCCGGTATCCTGCCTTTTGACAGGAAATGTCACTGTTCAGAAACCAGTATCCATTGTCCCCGTCAATCACTGAAGTCCTCAGTGTACAAAACATTAGGAATACCGGCTCTTACCTTGACAGGCTAAACAGGTGAATCCAGGTGAAAGCTATGATCCCTTATTGATGTCACTTGTTAAATCCACTTCAAATCAGTGTAGATGAAGGAGAGGAGACAGGTTAAAGAAGGACTTTTAAGCCTTGATATATTTGAGATATATTTGAGACGTGTGCAATTCAGAAGGTGAATGGGCAAGACAAAATATTTAAGTGCTTTTGAACAGGTGCAACTCAATATTAGGAAGGTGTTCCTAATGTGTTGTACACTGTAGAGACCTAGGGCTGTATGTGTCAAGCGTCTCGGAGTGCTGGTCTAGGATCAGCTTAGCCTTTTAATTAATAAGTTAACACGGACAGGAGGAACCTGATCCTAGATCAGCAATCCTACTGAGACGATACCTAGAGTTGTGTTCAACAAGGCTCTTGTTTGCGGTGAACAGGTTACTACCTGCCCAGACGGTTTGCTAACTACCTGCCCAGACTGTTTGCTAACTACCTGCCCAGACTGTTTGCTAACTACCTGCCCAGACTGTTAGCTAACTACCTGCCCAGACTGTTAGCTAACTACCTGCCCAGACTGTTAGCTAACTACCTGCCCAGACTGTTAGCTAACTACCTGCCCAGACTGTTAGCTAACTACCTGCCCAGACTGTTTGCTAACTACCTGCCCAGACTGTTTGCTAACTACCTGCCCAGACTGTTTGCTAACTACCTGCCCAGACTGTTTGCTAACTACCTGCCCAGACTGTTTGCTAACTACCTGCCCAGACTGTTTGCTAACTACCTGCCCAGACTGTTTGCTAACTACCTGCCCAGACGGTTTGCTAACTACCTGCCCAGACGGTTAGCTAACTACCTGCCCAGACTGTTTGCTAACTACCTGCCCAGACTGTTAGCTAACTACCTGCCCAGACTGTTAGCTAACTACCTGCCCAGAATGTTAGCTAACTACCTGCCCAGACTGTTAGCTAACGTTAGCTGTGTCCCCAGGGACATCCACAGGGGTCCCCGCAGGCCCTCTTCCTAGCCCAGAGCGAGCGGAGCTCCTCGGGGGAGTGTTGGGGCGACGACAGCATGTCCTGGTAGCAGTCCTTCTCACACAGCCAGCCTGCATCCTGGGGATAGGACAACAACAACAACAACAACAACAACCATCAGACAACAGTCAGACAATTAGGGTTAGGTTTATTAAGGTCTATCAATGCTAATTCGTGTTAACAACCAAGGTGAAAGACAAGAATAACACGAGCTTGTTGGTTAGGGTGACTGTTTTCAGGTAGGCTACCATACTATGTTACCTGCTATTTCTACTGTAGTCATGTCATCTGGTTCTTTACCTGCTATTTCTACTATACTAGTGTCATCTGGTTCTTTACCTGGTATTTCTACTATAGTCGTGTCATCTGGTTCTTTACCTGGTATTTCTGTGGTCCAACAGCAGCCATCCAGATCCCCATGCTCACATCTTCCCCCTGAAACAAAACGTAACACATTATGAGTCTCCAATGGTGCCTTGCTTTTCTGGTAGAAAGAGGAGGAAGGGAAGCGCTTCTAAGGGACACAATAGTACATTTTGGTAGACAGAAGGTGCTCTTTGGTAAAAGGAGTAAATTGGTCATCAAAAAGAAAGGAGGACCAAGGCACTCTTCATATAATTAATTAAAATGCCTTTATTTGTATGGCCTTCGTCAGGGAGTACAAAGAAATAACACAATGTCCTCTTGTGAACAGCTTTTCCAATTAGCCCTAATTAGAAGAGGGAGTGGTTCCAAAATTGATTGGACACACCTAGTAAACAATACTATACACATTAAAAAGTGAAATACTGTAGCTATGTGATCATAAAAATACAACTCCAAGCTAGAAGTATCAGAACACTTAGAAAGGTAGTTCTAACCTTATATATGACTGGGAGAAGTGTCAAGAATAAGAAAGCAATATATTCCATAGTCCACTAGAACACAGCAAAACATGAACAACAACAGTCCAAACATAGCTGAGGGCAATTGGTCAAAATGTCCACTAGATGACAGCAAATGGACCAATCACAACCCTACAGGAAGGGTGAGAAATCCCCCCCAGATTTCTAAAACTTCGTTTCTATTGAACATGCCATACAAATAAAGGCATTTTAATTAATTATATGAAGAGTGCCTTGGTCCTCCTTTCTTTTTGAAAGTGTTTGGTGCCGTGTGGTCCCGGTACCTGGTAGGCCTTGAGTTGCTCTGCATTACTGGCCAGCCATTGGACGAGGTCCCTGGAGGCCACGTACCCCGAGCCGCAGGCGAAGGCCGGGTAGGCTGGACTGGCGTATTCTAGCTCCTGCCACTTCCCAATGCGGTCCACCGCCCAGCTCTGACGGAAACTGGGAAAGAAAGAACATCAGACAGACACTTCCCAATGTGGTCTACCACCTAGCTGTCTAACAGTAGGAAGAACAACAGACCAACAGGCAGACAGACAGACACTTCCCAATGTGGTCCACCACCTAGCTGTCTAACAGTAGGAAGAACAACAGACCAACAGGCAGACAGACAGACAGACAGACACTTCCCAATGTGGTCCACCACCTAGCTGTCTAACAGTAGGAAGAACAACAGACAGACAGGCAGACAGACAGACAGACACTTCCCAATGTGGTCCACCACCTAGCTGTCTCACAGTAGGAAGAACAACAGACAGACAGACAGACAGACAGACAGACAGACAGACAGGCAGACAGACACTTCCCAATGTGGTCTACCACCTAGCTGTCTCACAGTAGGAAGAACAACAGACAGACAGGCAGACAGACAGACACTTCCCAATGTGGTCCACCACCTAGCTGTCTCACAGTAGGAAGAACAACAGACCAACAGACAGACAGACAGACAGACATTTCCCAATGTGGTCCACCACCTAGCTGTCTAACAGTAGGAAGAACAACAGACAGACAGGCAGACAGACAGACAGACACTTCCCAATGTGGTCCACCACCTAGCTGTCTAACAGTAGGAAGAACAACAGACAGACAGGCAGACAGACACTTCCCAATGTGGTCTACCACCTAGCTGTCTCACAGTAGGAAGAACAACAGACAGACAGACAGACACACTTCCCAATGTGGTCCACCACCTAGCTGTCTCACAGTAGGAAGAACAACAGACCAACAGGCAGACAGACAGACAGACAGACACTTAGAATTTTTCTAACTAGGAGCTGCTCTGAGCAAAATGAGTCTGGAGAACTGTCTAGGCTGTAGGCAGTTTTCCCCTGGTTTAAACCTTCATTTAACTAGGCAAGTCAGTTAAGAACAAACTCCTATTTACAATGACGGCCTACCGGGGAACAGTGGGTTAACTGCTTTGTTCAGGGGAACAGTGGGTTAACTGCCTTGTTCAGGGGAACAGTGGGTTAACTGCCTTGTTCAGGGGAACAGTGGGTTAACTGCCTTGTTCAGGGGAACAGTGGGTTAACTGCCTTGTTCAGGGGAACAGTGGGTTAACTGCCTTGTTCAGGGGAACAGTGGGTTAACTGCCTTGTTCAGGGGAACAGTGGGTTGACTGCCTTGTTCAGGGGAACAGTGGGTTAACTGCCTTGTTCAGGGGAACAGTGGGTTAACTGCCTTGTTCAGGGGAACAGTGGGTTAACTGCCTTGTTCAGGGGCAGAATGATATATTTTTACCTTGTCATGTCGGGGATTCAATCCAGCAACCTTTTGGTTACTGGCCCAACGCTCTAACCACTAGGCTACCCTGCCGCCTCTACACTCTAACCACTAGGATACCTGCCGCCCAACACTCTAACCACTAGGCCACCTTCCGCCCAACGCTCTAACCACTAGGCTACCTGCCTCCTCTACACTCTAACCACTAGGCCACCTGCCGCCCAACACTCTAACCACTAGGCCACCTTCCGCCCAACGCTCTAACCACTAGGCTACCTGCCTCCTCTACACTCTAACCACTAGGCCACCTGCTGTCCCTACACTCTAACCACTAGGCTACCCTGCCGCCTCTACACTCTAACCACTAGGATACCTGCCGCCCAACACTCTAACCACTAGGCCACCTTCCGCCCAACGCTCTAACCACTAGGCTACCTGCCTCCTCTACACTCTAACCACTAGGCCACCTGCCGCCCAACACTCTAACCACTAGGCTACCCTGCCACCTCTACACTCTAACCACTAGGCCACCTGCCGCCCAACACTCTAACCACTAGGCCACCTGCCGCCCAACACTCTAACCACTAGGCTACCCTGCCACCTCTACACTCTAACCACTAGGCCACCTGCCGCCCAACGCTCTAACCACTAGGCCACCTGCTGTCCCTACACTCTAACCACTAGGCCACCTGCTGTCCCTACACTCTAACCACTAGGCCACCTGCTGTCGCTACGCTCTAACCACTAGGCCACCTGCTGTCCCTACACTCTAACCACTAGGCCACCTGCCGCCCAACGCTCTAACCACTAGGCCACCTGCCGCCCAACGCTCTAACCACTAGGCTACCTGCCGCCCAACGCTCTAACCACTAGGCTACCTGCCGCCCCTACACTCTAACCACTAGGCTACCTGCCGCCCCTACACTCTAACCACTAGGCTACCTACCGCCCTAACCACTAGGCTACCTGCTGTCCCTACGCTCTAACCACTAGGCTACCTGCCGCCCTAACCACTAGGCTACCTGCCGCCCTAACCACTAGGCTACCTGCCGCCCTAACCACTAGGCTACCTGCCGCCCTAACCACTAGGCTACCTGCCGCCCTAACCACTAGGCTACCTGCCGCCCTAACCACTAGGCTACCTGCCGCCCTAACCACTAGGCTACCTGCCGCCCTAACCACTAGGCTACCTGCCGCCCTAACCACTAGGCTACCTGCCGCCCTAACCACTAGGCTACCTGCCGCCCTAACCACTAGGCTACCTGCCGCCCTAACCACTAGGCTACCTGCCGCCCTAACCACTAGGCTACCTGCCGCCCTAACCACTAGGCTACCTACCGCCCTAACCACTAGGCTACCTACCGCCCTAACCACTAGGCTACCTACCGCCCTAACCACTAGGCTACCTACCGCCCTAACCACTAGGCTACCTACCGCCCTAACCACTAGGCTACCTACCGCCCTAACCACTAGGCTACCTACCGCCCTAACCACTAGGCTACCTACCGCCCTAACCACTAGGCTACCTGCCGCCCTAACTGATCTAGGAACAGATTCCAAATAAACTTCAAAGGATCCTAGATCAGCACTCCTACTGAACACAGGCAACATCACCAGACACCGTCTACCACACTGAGTCTGTATCCAGACACCGTCTACCACACTGAGTCTGTATCCAGACACCGTCTACCACACTGAGTCTGTATCCAGACACCGTCTACCACACTGAGTCTGTATCCAGACACCGTCTACCACACTGAGTCTGTATCCAGACACCGTCTACCACACTGAGTCTGTATCCAGACACCGTCTACCACACTGAGTCTGTATCCAGACACCGTCTACCACACTGAGTCTATATCCAGACACCGTCTACCACACTGAGTCTGTATCCAGACACCGTCTACCACACTGAGTCTGTATCCAGACACCGTCTACCACACTGAGTCTGTATCCAGACACCGTCTACCACACTGAGTCTGTATCCAGACACCGTCTACCACACTGTGTCTGTATCCAGACACCGTCTACCACACTGAGTCTGTATCCAGACACCGTCTACCACACTGTGTCTGTATCCAGACACCGTCTACCACACTGAGTCTGTATCCAGACACCGTCTACCACACTGAGTCTGTATCCAGACACTGTCTACCACACTGAATCATGTATCCAGACACTGTCTACCACGCCGTGTCAACATATCCAGACACCGTCTACCACACCGTGTCAACGTATCCAGACACTGTCTACCACACTGAGTCTGTATCCAGACACCGTCTACCACACTGAGTCTGTATCCAGACACCGTCTACCACACTGTGTCTGTATCCAGACACCGTCTACCACACCGTGTCAACGTATCCAGACACCGTCTACCACACCGTGTCAACGTATCCAGACACTGTCTACCACACTGAGTCTGTATCCAGACACTGTCTACCACACTGTGTCAACGTATCCAGACACCGTCTACCACACCGTGTCAACGTATCCAGACACTGTCTACCACACTGAGTCTGTATCCAGACACTGTCTACCACACTGTGTCAACGTATCCAGACACCGTCTACCACACCGTGTCAACGTATCCAGACACCGTCTACCACACTGAGTCTGTATCCAGACACCGTCTACCACACTGAGTCTGTATCCAGACACCGTCTACCACACTGAGTCTGTATCCAGACACCGTCTACCACACTGTGTCTGTATCCAGACACCGTCTACCACACTGTGTCTGTATCCAGACACCGTCTACCACACTGAGTCTGTATCCAGACACCGTCTACCACACTGTGTCTGTATCCAGACACCGTCTACCACACGGAGTCTGTATCCAGACACCGTCTACCACACTGAGTCTGTATCCAGACACCGTCTACCACACTGAGTCTGTATCCAGACACCGTCTACCACACTGAGTCTGTATCCAGACACCGTCTACCACACTGAGTCTGTATCCAGACACCGTCTACCACACTGTGTCTGTATCCAGACACCGTCTACCACACTGTGTCTGTATCCAGACACCGTCTACCACACTGTGTCTGTATCCAGACACCGTCTACCACACTGTGTCTGTATCCAGACACCGTCTACCACACTGTGTCTGTATCCAGACACCGTCTACCACACTGTGTCTGTATCCAGACACCGTCTACCACACTGTGTCTGTATCCAGACACCGTCTACCACACTGTGTCTGTATCCAGACACCGTCTACCACACACTGTGTCTGTATCCAGACACCGTCTACCACACTGTGTCTGTATCCAGACACCGTCTACCACACTGTGTCTGTATCCAGACACCGTCTACCACACTGTGTCTGTATCCAGACACCGTCTACCACACTGTGTCTGTATCCAGACACCGTCTACCACACTGTGTCTGTATCCAGACACCGTCTACCCCACTGTGTCTGTATCCAGACACCGTCTACCCCACTGTGTCTGTATCCAGACACCGTCTACCCCACTGTGTCTGTATCCAGACACCGTCTACCACACTGTGTCTGTATCCAGACACCGTCTACCACACTGTGTCTGTATCCAGACACCGTCTACCACACTGTGTCTGTATCCAGACACCGTCTACCACACTGTGTCTGTATCCAGACACCGTCTACCACACTGAGTCTGTATCCAGACACCGTCTACCACACTGCGTCTGTACAGTACTCACTTTCCCCACCAGAAGTTGTGTCTCTTCAGGCCCTTGTGGTCGATCTTCATTAAAACCTTGTCCACGTCAATATAACAATCATCATCAGTCTTCAGGAGCAGATCAAACGCAGCGTTTCCCACCGACCTATAAAACAGCAGGGAGTTAGCAACCCACCTATCAGACAACAGATCATGAATCAACCCACCTATCAGACAACAGATCATGAATTAACCCACCTATCAGACAACAGATCATGAATTAACCCACCTATCAGACAACAGATCATGAATTAACCCACCTATCAGACAACAGATCATGAATCAACCCACCTATCAGACAACAGATCATGAATTAACCCACCTATCAGACAACAGATCATGAATTAACCCACCTATCAGACAACAGGTCATGAATCAACCCACCTATCAGACAACAGATCATGAATTAACCCACCTGTCAGACAACATAACCACACTACCATTCAAAAGTTTGGGGTCACTTAGAAATGTCCTTGTTATCCATGAAAACATACATGAAATGAGTTGCAAAACGAATAAGAAATATAGTCAAGAAGTTGACAAGGTTATAAATAATAATAAATAAAATAATTTTTGTCCTTCAACCTTCTCTTTCGTAAAATAATCCTCCATTTGCAGCAACTACAGCCTTGTAGACCTTTGGCATTCTAGTTGTCAGTTTGTTGAGGTAATCTGAAGAGATTTCACCCCCTGCTTCCTGAAGAACCTCCCACAAGTTGGATTGGCTTGAATTGGATTGGCTTGATGGGCACTACGTACCATACTGTCAAACTGCTCTCACAGCAGCTCAATAGGGTTGAGATCCGGTGACTGTGCTGGCCACTCCATTATAGACAGAATACCAGCTGACTGCTGGCTCCCTAAATAGTTACCATACTGTCAAGCTGCTCCCACAACAGCTCAATAGGGTTGAGATCCGGTGACTGTGCTGGCCACTCCATTATAGACAGAATACCAGCTGACTGCTTCTTCCCTAAATAGTTCTTGCATAGTTTGGAGCTGTGCTTTGGGTCATTGTCCTGTTGTAGGAGGAAATTGGCTCCAATTAAGCGCAGTCCACAGGGTATGGCATGGTGTTGCAAAATGGCCTTCCTTCATCAAGGTCTCTTTTACCCTGTACAAATATCCCACTTTACCGCCACCGAAGCATCCCCAGACCATCACATTGCCTCCACCGAAGCATCCCCAGACCATCACATTGCCTCCACCGAAGCACCCCCAGACCATCACATTGCCTCCACCGAAGCATCCCCAGACCATCACATTGCCTCCACCGAAGCATCCCCAGACCATCACATTGCCTCCACCAGGCCATCACATTGCCTCCACCGAAGCATCCCCAGACCATCACATTGCCTCCACCAGGCCATCACATTGCCTCCACCAGGCCATCACATTGCCTCCATCCCCAGACCATCACATTGCCTCCACCAGGCCATCACATTGCCTCCACCGAAGCATCCCCAGACCATCACATTGCCTCCACCAGACCATCACATTGCCTCCACCAGACCATCACATTGCCTCCACCGAAGCATCCCCAGACCATCACATTGCCTCCACCAGGCCATCACATTGCCTCCACCGAAGCATCCCCAGACCATCACATTGCCTCCACCAAAGCACCCCCAGACCATCACATTGCCTCCACCGAAGCATCCCCAGACCATCACATTGCCTCCACCGAAGCATCCCCAGACCATCACATTGCCTCCACCGAAGCATCCCCAGACCATCACATTGCCTCCACCAGGCCATCACATTGCCTCCACCGAAGCATCCCCAGACCATCACATTGCCTCCACCAAAGCACCCCCAGACCATCACATTGCCTCCACCGAAGCATCCCCAGACCATCACATTGCCTCCACCGAAGCATCCCCAGACCATCACATTGCCTCCACCAGACCATCACATTGCCTCCACCGAAGCATCACCAGACCATCACATTGCCTCCACCAGACCATCACATTGCCTCCACCAGGCCATCACATTGCCTCCACCGAAGCATCCCCAGACCATCACATTGCCTCCACCAAAGCACCCCCAGACCATCACATTGCCTCCACCGAAGCATCCCCAGACCATCACATTGCCTCCACCGAAGCATCCCCAGACCATCACATTGCCTCCACCAGACCATCACATTGCCTCCACCGAAGCATCACCAGACCATCACATTGCCTCCACCAGACCATCACATTGCCTCCACCAGACCATCACATTGCCTCCACCAGACCATCACATTGCCTCCACCAGGCCATCACATTGCCTCCACCAGGCCATCACATTGCCTCCACCAGACCATCACATTGCCTCCACCAGACCATCACATTGCCTCCACCAGACCATCACATTGCCTCCACCAGACCATCACATTGCCTCCACCAGACCATCACGTTGCCTCCACCAGACTTGACAGATGGTTCACTCCTCCAGCATCTTTTCTGCGTCTCACGAATGTTCTTCTTTGTGATCCGAACACCTCAAAAACTTAAGATTTGTCTGTCCATAACACTTTTTTTCCCCCAATCTTCCTGTTATTTAGCTTTTTCTTTGCAACTCTGCCTAGCAGGCCAGGATCCCGGAGTCGCCTCTTCACTGTTGACGTTGAGACTGGTGTTTTGCAGGTACTATTTAATGAAGCTGCCTGTTGAGGACTTGTGAGGTGTCTGTTTCTCAAACTAGACACTCTAATGTACTT
This sequence comes from Oncorhynchus nerka, assembly GCF_034236695.1. Classification (NCBI taxonomy): domain Eukaryota; kingdom Metazoa; phylum Chordata; class Actinopteri; order Salmoniformes; family Salmonidae; genus Oncorhynchus; species Oncorhynchus nerka. The sequence goes on along the minus strand of NC_088418.1, from coordinate 2,625,846 downwards.
GTCCTCTTGCTCAATTGTGCACCGGGGCGCCCCACTCCTCTTTCTATTCTGGTTAGAGACAGTTTGCTCTGTTCTGTGAAGGGAGTAGCCCCGAGTAGCCCAGAGTAGCCCAGAGCAGCCCCGAGCAGCAGAGCCAAACTATACGATTTCTGTCCATTTCCATGTTACTGGTGTAGCAGAACAAAAACTACGCTAACAGAGGGAAACCGCGACTCTCGCGGTGTAGTTGCGAGGTTAGACCAGTCACACTGGGTACGTACCACTTGTAGAACTGCAGTAGTTTAGAAGGCACGTTCCTGTATGTATCTACTACATCCACAAACACTATGTCTCCATATCGCAGACCCTCCTGCTCCAGAGACCTGTCCTCCATCTGCAGTCTGGTGCCGTGACTCTGGATCCGCCCCTGTCGGCCATGCAGCACCTCCCACAGGGAGGCCATGTCTAGGAGGAGAAACAATGAGAGAATAGATAACATACAGACAGACAGACCATGTCTAGGAGGAGAAACAATGAGAGAATAGATAACATACAGACAGACAGGCCATGTCTAGGAGGAGAAACAATGAGAGAATAGATAACATACAGACAGACAGACCATGTCTAGGAGGAGAAACAATGAGAGAATAGATAACATACAGACAGACAGACCATGTCTAGGAGGAGAAACAATGAGAGAATAGATAACATACAGACAGACAGACCATGTCTAGGAGGAGAAACAATGAGAGAATAGATAACATACAGACAGACAGGCCATGTCTAGGAGGAGAAACAATGAGAGAATAGATAACATACAGACAGACAGGCCATGTCTAGGAGGAGAAACAATGAGAGAATAGATAACATACAGACAGACAGGCCATGTCTAGGAGGAGAAACAATGAGAGAATAGATAACATACAGACAGACAGGCCATGTCTAGGAGGAGAAACAATGAGAGAATAGATAACATACAGACACAGAAAGAAAAGACAAATAGATCCAGTATAGAAGAAGCATATCCTACATTGAATTCTGGTGCATCCTGGGTGATAAGAGAGAAGGGATACGTCCAAAATGGCACCCTATTCCCTATATAGTGCACTACTTTAGACCAGAGCCCTATTCCCTATATAGTGCACTACTTTAGACCAGAGCCCTATTCCCTATATAGAGCACTACTTTAGACCAGAGCCCTATTCCCTATATAGTGCACTACTTTAGACCAGAGCCCTATGGCACCCTATTCCCTATATAGTGCACTACTTTAGATCAGAGCCCTACTGCACCCTATTCCCTACATAGTACACTACTTTAGACCAGAGCCCTATGGCACCCTATTCCCGCTCTTGCTGCGGGCGATTCTCTGATCCACCTCTACGCAGACGACACCATTCTGTATACTTCCGGCCCTTCCTTGGACACTGTGCTATCTAACCTCCAAACGAGCTTCAATGTCATACAACACACCTTCCGTGGCCTCCAACTTCTCTTAAACGCTGGTAAAACCAAATGCATGCTTTTTTCAACCGTTCGCTGCCTGCACCTACCCGCCTGTCCAACATCACTACTCTGGACGGTTCCGACCTAGAATATGTGTATATCTATAAGTATCTAGGTGTCTGGCTAGACTGTAAACTCTCCTTCCAAACATCTCCAATCCAAAATCAAATCTAGAATCGGATTTCTATTTCGCAACAAAGCCTCCTTCACTCACGCCGCCAAACTTACCCTAGTAAAACTGACTATCCTACCGATCCTCGACTTCGGCGATGTCATCTACAAAGCTTCCAACACTACTCAGCAAACTGGATGCAGTCCATCACAGTGCCATCCGCTTTGTTACTAAAGCACCTTATACCACCCACCACTGTGACCTGTATGCTCTAGTCGGCTGGCCCTGGCTACATATTCGTCGCCAGACCCACTGGCTCCAGGTCATCTACAAGTCCATGCTAGGTAAAGCTCCGCCTTATCTCAGTTCACTGGTCACGATGGCAACACCCATCCGTAGCACGCGCTCCAGCAGGTGTATCTCACTGATCATCCCTAAATCCAACACCTCATTTGGCCGCCTTTCCTTCCAGTTCTCTGCTGAATTGCAAAAAAAAGAAATCGCTGAAATTGGAGACTTATCTCCCTCACCAACTTTAAACATCAACTATCTGAGCAGCTAACCGATCACTGCAGCTGTACATAGTCCATCGGTATATAGCCCACCCAATCTACCTGCCTCATCCCCATACTGTTTTTATATTTATTTACTTTTCTGCTCTTTTGCACACCAGTATCTCTACTTGCACATCATCATCTGATCATTTATCACTCCTGTGTTAATCTGCAAAATTGTAATTATTCGCTCTTATGGCCTATTTATTCGCCTACCTCCTCATGCCTTTTGCACACAATGTATATAGACTCTTTTTTTCTACTGTGTTATTGACTTGTTAATTGTTTACTCCATGTGTAACTCTGTGTTGTTGTCTGTTCACACTGCTATGCTTTATCTTGGCCATAAGATGAGAACTTGTTCTCAACTAGCCTACCTGGTTAAATAAAGGTGTTCTCAACTAGCCTACCTGGTTAAATAAAGGTGTTCTCAACTAGCCTACCTGGTTAAATAAAGGTGAAATAAATTTTAAAAAATAAACATAGTGCACTACTTTAGACCAGAGCCCTATGGCACCCTATTCCCTATATAGTACACTATTTTTGACAAAGGCCCACAATGTCTGTTTATTTTCTGCATGAACTCTTCTCC
>NC_088418.1:2515603-2620603 GCF_034236695.1 Oncorhynchus nerka | reverse complement strand
CTGCTGCTGGTCTACTGCTGCTGCTGGTCTACTGCTGCTGCTGGTCTACTGCTGCTGCTGGTCTACTGCTGCTGGTCTACTGCTGCTGGTCTACTGCTGCTGGTCTGCTGCTGCTGGTCTACTGCTGCTGGTCTACTGCTGCTTGTCTGTTGCTGCTGGTCTACTGCTGCTGCTGGTCTACTGCTGCTGGTCTACTGCTGCTGCTGGTCTACTGCTGCTGGTCTACTGCTGCTGGTCTACTGCTGCTTGTCTGTTGCTGCTGGTCTACTACTGCTGCTGGTCTACTGCTGCTGGTTCTACTGCTGCTGCTGGTCTACTGCTGCTGGTCTACTGCTGCTGGTCTACTGCTGCTGGTCTACTGCTGCTGGTTCTACTGCTGCTGCTGGTCTACTGCTGCTGGTCTACTGCTGCTGGTCTACTGCTGCTGCTGGTCTACTGCTGCTGGTCTACTGCTGCTGGTTCTACTACTGCTGCTGGTCTACTGCTGCTGGTCTGCTGCTGCTGGTCTACTGCTGCTGGTCTACTGCTGCTGCTGGTCTACTGCTGCTGGTCTACTGCTGCTGCTGGTCTACTGCTGCTGCTGGTCTACTGCTGCTTGTCTGTTGCTGCTGGTCTACTGCTGCTGCTGGTCTACTGCTGCTTGTCTGTTGCTGCTGGTCTACTGCTGCTGGTCTACTGCTGCTGGTCTACTGCTGCTGGTCTACTGCTGCTGCTGGTCTACTGCTGCTGGTCTACTGCTGCTGGTCTGCTGCTGCTGGTCTACTGCTGCTGGTCTACTGCTGCTGCTGGTCTACTGCTGCTGGTTCTACTGCTGCTGCTGGTCTACTGCTGCTGGTTCTACTGCTGCTGGTCTACTGCTGCTGGTCTACTGCTGCTGGTCTACTGCTGCTGCTGGTCTACTGCTGCTGGTCTACTGCTGCTGGTCTACTGCTGCTGCTGGTCTACTGCTGCTGCTGGTCTACTGCTGCTGGTTCTACTGCTGCTGCTGGTCTACTGCTGCTGCTGGTCTACTGCTGCTGGTTCTACTGCTGCTGCTGGTCTACTGCTGCTGGTTCTACTGCTGCTGCTGGTCTACTGCTGCTGGTCTACTGCTGCTGGTCTACTGCTGCTGCTGGTCTACTGCTGCTGGTCTACTGCTGCTGGTCTACTGCTGCTGCTGGTCTACTGCTGCTGGTCTACTGCTGCTGCTGGTCTACTGCTGCTGGTCTACTGCTGCTGCTGGTCTACTGCTGCTGCTGGTCTACTGCTGCTTGTCTGTTGCTGCTGGTCTACTGCTGCTGCTGGTCTACTGCTGCTTGTCTGTTGCTGCTGGTCTACTGCTGCTGGTCTACTGCTGCTGCTGGTCTACTGCTGCTGGTCTACTGCTGCTGGTCTGCTGCTGCTGGTCTACTGCTGCTGGTCTACTGCTGCTGCTGGTCTACTGCTGCTGGTTCTACTGCTGCTGCTGGTCTACTGCTGCTGGTTCTACTGCTGCTGGTCTACTGCTGCTGCTGGTCTACTGCTGCTGCTGGTCTACTGCTGCTGGTCTACTGCTGCTGGTCTACTGCTGCTGCTGGTCTACTGCTGCTGGTTCTACTGCTGCTGCTGGTCTACTGCTGCTGGTCTACTGCTGCTGGTCTACTGCTGCTGCTGGTCTACTGCTGCTGGTCTACTGCTGCTGCTGGTCTACTGCTGCTGGTTCTACTGCTGCTGCTGGTCTACTGCTGCTGGTTCTACTGCTGCTGCTGGTCTACTGCTGCTGCTGGTCTACTGCTGCTGGGACTACTGCTGCTGGTCTACTACTGCTGCTGCTGGTCTACTACTGCTGCTGGTCTACTACTGCTGCTGGTCTACTGCTGCTGCTGGTCTACTGCTGCTGGTTCTACTGCTGCTGCTGGTCTACTGCTGCTGGTTCTACTGCTGCTGGTTCTACTGCTGCTGCTGGTCTACTGCTGCTGGTGGTCTACTGCTGCTGGTCTACTGCTGCTGGTCTACTGCTGCTGCTGGTCTACTGCTGCTGGTCTACTACTGCTGCTGGTCTACTGCTGCTGGTCTACTGCTGCTGCTGGTCTACTGCTGCTGGTCTACTGCTGCTGCTGGTCTACTGCTGCTGGTCTACTACTGCTGCTGGTCTACTGCTGCTGCTGGTCTACTGCTGCTGCTGGTCTACTGCTGCTGCTGGTCTACTGCTGCTGCTGGTCTACTGCTGCTGGTCTACTGCTGCTGGTTCTACTGCTGCTGCTGGTCTACTGCTGCTGGTCTACTGCTGCTGGTTCTACTGCTGCTGGTTCTACTGCTGCTGCTGGTCTACTGCTGCTGCTGGTCTACTGCTGCTGGTCTACTGCTGCTGGGGCTACTGCTGCTGGTCTACTACTGCTGCTGCTGGTCTACTGCTGCTGGTCTACTACTGCTGCTGCTGGTCTACTACTGCTGGTCTACTACTGCTGCTGGTTCTACTGCTGCTGGTCTACTGCTGCTGCTGGTTCTACTGCTGCTGGTTCTACTGCTGCTGGTTCTACTGCTGCTGGTTCTACTGCTGCTGGTTCTACTGTTGCTGGTTCTACTGCTGCTGGTCTACTGCTCAGTACAGAAAAATATTCCTCTGCTTGATATGTTTTGCTTTCCCTCAGCTCTATAAATTCCTACCACCAGCAGGAGTTTGACATTCAATAAGTTATCTGGCGGACAGCCTCAACTCAGAGAACAGCTACACTCCAAGTCCACGAACAGCTACACCCAGAGTCCACGAACAGCTACACCCAGAGTCCACGAACAGCTACACCCCGAGTCCACGAACAGCTACACCCCGAGTCCACGAACAGCTACACCCAGAGCTACACCCCCACGAACAGCTACACCCAGAGTCCACGAACAGCTACACCCCGAGTCCACGAACAGCTACACCCAGAGTCCACGAACAGCTACACCCAGAGTCCACGAACAGCTACACCCAGAGTCCACGAACAGCTACACCCCGAGTCCACGAACAGCTACACCCAGAGTCCACGAACAGCTACACCCAGAGTCCACGAACAGCTACACCCAGAGTCCACGAACAGCTACACCCAGAGTCCACGAACAGCTACACCCCGAGTCCATATCCACGTCATAAGGAATTCTTCTCCACCACGCCCATAAATGGGAAAACCGTCACGAGGGAAACCCTGGGCGCTAGCACAGTCACGAGGGAAACCCTGGGCGCTAGCACCGTCACGAGGGAAACCCTGGGCGCTAGCACCGTCACGAGGGAAACCCTGGGCGCTAGCACCGTCACGAGGGAAACCCTGGGCGCTAGCACCGTCACGAGGGAAACCCTGGGCGCTAGCACCGTCACGAGGGAACCCTGGGCGCTAGCACCGTCACGAGGAAGCCCTGGGCGCTAGCACCGTCACGAGGAAGCCCTGGGCGCTAGCACCGTCACGAGGAAGCCCTGGGCGCTAGCTCCGTCACGAGGGAAGCCCTGGGCGCTAGCACCGTCACGAGGGAAACCCTGGGCGCTAGCACCGTCACGAGGGAAGCCCTGGGCGCTAGCACCGTCACGAGGGAAACCCTGGGCGCTAGCACCGTCACGAGGGAAGCCCTGGGCGCTAGCACCGTCACGAGGGAAGCCCTGGGCGCTAGCACCGTCACGAGGGAAGCCCTGGGCGCTAGCACCGTCACGAGGGAAGCCCTGGGCGCTAGCACCGTCACGAGGAAGCCCTGGGCGCTAGCACCGTCACGAGGGAAGCCCTGGGCGCTAGCACCGTCACGAGGGAAGCCCTGGGCGCTAGCACAGTCACGAGGGAAGCCCTGGGCGCCAGCACCGTCACGAGGGAAGCCCTGGGCGCCAGCACCGTCATGAAGGAAACCCTGGGCGCTAGCACCGTCACGAGGGAAGCCCTACAGTATTACGTTTCTACTGAGAATGCTCAGCAGGCAATGTTTAAAAGTCATCCTTAGACAAACTGTACTTTCTAAAACGTAGTAATAACAAGCAATACAAGGTGGGTGTGGCTGCGACATTCTGTCTAAAAACCGACGGAGTAGAATGGCCTTAACTCAACAAAGGCGAGTGTGCAAGAGGTGTGTTTAATATTTTAGAATGCATTGTTTTGCATTATAATGACCCAACCGACACCGGGTTGTCCCCTTTGACAACTCGCTGAATTGGGAAGGGTCTATATTTTGACGTTTTATTGCTAGTCACACAAACTAATGTTTTTGTCATAATTCACTTTTTTTTGGAGCTTATGTTAGTTGGAAGCACAACATTACTAATCAACAAACATGGAGATATGAACTATTCTGCCATGGATTTAATACTAGATTTAAGGCAATAAAAAAAACTTCCTGTCTACCAATAAAAGCCACTCCATCAACCACCTCAAGTTCACTAGCTATGTACAATGCTGCATATAAACCATATACAATGCTGTATGTACAGTGCCTTCGGTAGGTATTCAAACCCCTGGACCTTTTCCTCATTGTAACGTTACAGACTTATTCTGAAATGGATAATTACAATCCTCAGCAATCTACACACACACACACACACACACACACACACACACACACACACACACACACATGACAAAGCGAAAACATAAATCATTTTAACAACACAAAAAGATCCCATCATGTCGAACGAACAAATTGTCTGTCGGCATTTCTAAAATTGTACCGAAACTACCCGTATCCATCACAACTGTGGTGATTATGATTTATACAGTAGGACTTCACACACAGGTCTACTGTTCTGTTGGGTTCTACTCTTCTAGGGTTCTACTGTTGGGTTATACTGTTCTACGGTTCTATGGTTACTGCTCTAGTGTTCTACTCTACTGTGCTAGGTTCTACTCTACTGCACTAGGGTTCTACTCTACTGCGCTAGGGTTCTACTCTACTGCACTAGGGTTCTACTCTACTGCACTAGGGTTCTACTCTACTGCACTAGGGTTCTACTCTACTGCGCTAGGGTTCTACTCTACTGCGCTAGGGTTCTACTCTTCTAGGGTTCTACTCTTCTAGGGTTCTACTCCTCCACTGTTGGGTTTTGCTGTTGGGTTCTATGGTTCTGCTGTTCTACTGTTGGGTTCTGCTGTTCTACTGCTAGCCTCCACACTACCTGTTGTTCCAGCTGCAGCAGCCTGACGGTGACATTCCCCTCTATCTCCATGTGAGGTCCAGTAGGGAACACCCCCAACCTGGTGATGACTAGGGGGTGGAGGACCTTAAAGTCCAGGGCCACAGAGGAGACCTCCCCAGGGACAAGGACAGACGGGTCAGACACCTCCACCAGCTCCATCTCCTTATCCTGTCCTGGAGCTGAGAAAGAGAGACAAAGTGGATATAGAGAGAGACAAAGCGGAGCGAGACAGACAGGCGGAGAGAGACACGGAGAGAGAGACAAAGCAGAGGGAGAGAGAGAGACAAAGCAGAGGGAGAGAGAGAGACAAAGCAGAGGGAGAGAGAGAGACAAAGCAGAGGGAGAGAGAGAGACAAAGCAGAGGGAGAGAGAGAGACAAAGCAGAGGGAGAGAGAGACAAAGCAGAGGGAGAGAGAGACAAAGCAGAGGGAGAGAGAGACAAAGCAGAGGGAGAGAGAGAGACAAAGCAGAGGGAGAGAGAGACAAAGCAGAGGGAGAGAGAGAGACAAAGGGAGAGGAGACAAAGCAGAGGGAGAGAGAGACAAAGCAGAGGGAGAGAGAGACAAAGCAGAGGGAGAGAGAGAGACAAAGCAGAGGGAGAGAGAGACAAAGCAGAGGGAGAGAGAGACAAAGCAGAGGGAGAGAGAGACAAAGCAGAGGGAGAGAGAGAGACAAAGCAGAGGGAGAGAGAGACAAAGCAGAGGGAGAGAGAGACAAAGCAGAGGGAGAGAGAGACAAAGCAGAGGGAGAGAGAGACAAAGCAGAGGGAGAGAGAGACAAAGCAGAGGGAGAGAGAGAGACAAAGCAGAGGGAGAGAGAGACACAAAGCAGAGGGAGAGAGAGACAAAGCAGAGGGAGAGAGAGACAAAGCAGAGGGAGAGAGAGACAAAGCAGAGGGAGAGAGAGACAAAGCAGAGGGAGAGCGAGAGACAAAGCAGAGGGAGAGAGAGACAAAGCAGAGGGAGAGAGAGAGACAGAGCAGAGGGAGAGAGAGAGAGACGGGGTGATTCTAACGTATTGTCTCTACTCCCCCCAGAGAAGATAAGGAACAGCCCAACCCCACACCCAAAAACACTGAAAGGGAGCAAGTTTATTATACAGGGCATTCGGAAAGTATTCAGACCCCTTGACTTTGTTACGTTACAGCCTTATTCTAAAATAGATCAAATCAATACGGTTCATCAATCTACACACAAAAGCAAAAACACATTTTTAGACATTTTGGCAAATGTATTAATAATAAAACAGATACCTTAATGTTCAGACCCTTTGATATGAGACTCTAAATTGAGCTCAGCTGCATCCTGTTTCCATTAGTCATCCTTGAGATGTTTCTACAACTTGGAGTCCACCTGTGGTACATTCAATTGATTGGACATGATTTGGAAAGGCACACACCTGTCTATATAAAGGTTTTACAGTTGACAGCATGTCAGAGCAAAAACCAACCCATGAGGTCGAAGGAATTGTCCGTAGAGCTCAGAGACAGGATTGTGTCGAGGCACAGATCTGGGCGAAATGTCTGCAGCATTGAATGTCCCCAAGAACACAGTGGCCTCCATCATTCTGAAATGGAAGAAGTTTGGAACCACCAAGACTATTCCTAGAGCTGGCCGCCCTGTCAACTGAGCAATCGGGGGAGAAGGGCCGATGGTCACTTTGACAGAGCTCCAGAGTTCCTCTGTGGAGATGGCAGAACCTTCCAGAAGGACAACCATCTCTGCAGCACTCCACCAATCAGGCCTTTATGATAGAGTGGCCAGATGGAAGCCACTCCTCAGTAAAAGGAACATGACAGTCCGCTTGGAGTTTGCCTAAAGACACAAAAGACACTAAAGTACTCTGACCATGAGAAACAAGATTGAACTCTTTGGCCTGGAGGAAACCTGGCACCATCCCTATGGTGAAGCATGGTGGTGGCAGAATCATGCTGTGGGGATGTTTTCCAGCAGCAGGGACTGGGAGACTAGTCAGGATTGAGGGTAAGATGTACAGAGAGATCCTTGCTGAAAAACTTCTCTAGAGCGCTCAGGACCTCGGACTGGGGCGAAGGTTTACCTTCAAACAGGAAAACGACCCTAAGCACACAGCCAAGACAATGCAGCTGTGAATGTACATGAGTGGCCCCAGCCAGAGCCCGGACTTGAACCCGATCTAACATCTCTGGAGAGACCTGAAAATATCTGCAGCGACGCTCCCCATCCAACCTGACAGCTTCCCAAATACAGGTGTGCCAAGCTTGTAGCGTCATACCCAAGAAGACTCCAGGCTGTAATCACTGCCAAAAGGTGCTTCAACAAAGTACTGAGTAAAGAGTCTGAATACTTATGTTGTGAGGGCCTACCTGGGTCTGTGAGGTTCAAGAGGGAACATGAGTAGGGATCCTCTCTGTCCTCCTCTGGAATGGGACAGCCATGTTTCCCAATGATAAACTTCACCTGCACCCTGAAACACAACACCACCACAGTAAAACACAACACGATTACCACCATGACACTATACCTGAAACACAACACCACCACAGTAAAACACAACACGATTACCACCATGACATTATACCTGTAACATAACACTATTACCACCATGACACTATTACCACCATGACACTATACCTGAAACATAACACTATTACCACCATGACACTATACATGTAACATAACACTATTACCACCATGACACTATTACCACCATGACACTATTACCACCATGACACTATTACCACCATGACACTATACCTGTAACATAACACTATTACCACCATGACACTATACCTGTAACATAACACTATTACCACCATGACACTATACCTGTAACATAACACTATTACCACCATGACACTATACCTGTAACATAACACTATTACCACCATGACACTATACCTGTAACATAACACTATTACCACCATGACACTATACCTGTAACATAACACTATTACCACCATGACACTATACCTGTAACATAACACTATTACCACCATGACACTATTACCACCATGACACTATACCTGTAACATAACACTATTACCACCATGACACTATACCTGTAACATAACACTATTACCACCATGACACTATTACCACCATGACACTATACCTGTAACATAACACTATTACCACCATGACACTATACCTGTAACATAACACTATTACCACCATGACACTATACCTGTAACATAACACTATTACCACCATGACACTATTACCACCATGACACTATACCTGTAACATAACACTATTACCACCATGACACTATACCTGTAACATAACACTATTACCACCATGACACTATACCTGTAACATAACACTATTACCACCATGACACTATACCTGTAACATGACACTATTACCACCATGACACTATACCTGTAACATGACACTATTACCACCATGACACTATACCTGTAACATAACACTATTACCACCATGACACTATACCTGTAACACAACACTATTACCACCATGACACTATACCTGTAACATAACACTATTACCACCATGACAATATACCTGTAACATAACACTATTACCACCATGACACTATTACCACCATGACACTATTACCACCATGACACTATTACCACCATGACACTATACCTGAAACATGACACTATACCTGTAACATAACACTATTACCACCATGACACTATACCTGTAACATAACACTATTACCACCATGACACTATTACCACCATGACACTATTACCACCATGACACTATACCTGTAACATAACACTATTACCACCATGACACTATACCTGTAACATAACACTATTACCACCATGACACTATACCTGTAACATAACACTATTACCACCATGACACTATACCTGTAACATAACACTATTACCACCATGACACTATACCTGTAACATAACACTATTACCACCATGACACTATACCTGTAACATAACACTATTACCACCATGACACTATACCTGTAACATAACACTATTACCACCATGACACTATTACCACCATGACACTATTACCACCATGACACTATACCTGTAACATAACACTATTACCACCATGACACTATACCTGTAACATAACACTATTACCACCATGACACTATACCTGTAACATAACACTATTACCACCATGACACTATTACCACCATGACACTATACCTGTAACATAACACTATTACCACCATGACACTATTACCACCATGACACTATACCTGTAACATAACACTATTACCACCATGACACTATACCTGTAACATAACACTATTACCACCATGACACTATACCTGTAACATAACACTATTACCACCATGACACTATACCTGTAACATAACACTATTACCACCATGACACTATACCTGTAACATAACACTATTACCACCATGACACTATTACCACCATGACACTATACCTGTAACATAACACTATTACCACCATGACACTATACCTGTAACATAACACTATTACCACCATGACACTATACCTGTAACATAACACTATTACCACCATGACACTATTACCACCATGACACTATACCTGTAACATAACACTATTACCACCATGACACTATACCTGTAACATAACACTATTACCACCATGACACTATACCTGTAACATGACACTATTACCACCATGACACTATACCTGTAACATAACACTATTACCACCATGACACTATACCTGTAACACAACACTATTACCACCATGACACTATACCTGTAACATAACACTATTACCACCATGACAATATACCTGTAACATAACACTATTACCACCATGACACTATTACCACCATGACACTATTACCACCATGACACTATTACCACCATGACACTATACCTGAAACATGACACTATACCTGTAACATAACACTATTACCACCATGACACTATACCTGTAACATAACACTATTACCACCATGACACTATACCTGTAACATAACACTATTACCACCATGACACTATTACCACCATGACACTATTACCACCATGACACTATACCTGTAACATAACACTATTACCACCATGACACTATACCTGTAACATAACACTATTACCACCATGACACTATACCTGTAACATAACACTATTACCACCATGACACTATACCTGTAACATAACACTATTACCACCATGACACTATACCTGTAACATAACACTATTACCACCATGACACTATACCTGTAACATAACACTATTACCACCATGACACTATTACCACCATGACACTATTACCACCATGACACTATACCTGTAACATAACACTATTACCACCATGACACTATACCTGTAACATAACACTATTACCACCATGACACTATACCTGTAACATAACACTATTACCACCATGACACTATTACCACCATGACACTATACCTGTAACATAACACTATTACCACCATGACACTATTACCACCATGACACTATTACCACCATGACACTATACCTGTAACATAACACTATTACCACCATGACACTATACCTGTAACATAACACTATTACCACCATGACACTATACCTGTAACATAACACTATTACCACCATGACACTATACCTGTAACATAACACTATTACCACCATGACACTATACCTGTAACATAACATAACACTATTACCACCATGACACTATACCTGTAACATAACACTATTACCACCATGACACTATACCTGTAACATAACACTATTACCACCATGACACTATACCTGTAACATAACACTATTACCACCATGACACTATTACCACCATGACACTATACCTGTAACATAACACTATTACCACCATGACACTATACCTGTAACATAACACTATTACCACCATGACACTATTACCACCATGACACTATACCTGTAACATAACACTATTACCACCATGACACTATACCTGTAACATAACACTATTACCACCATGACACTATACCTGTAACATAACACTATTACCACCATGACACTATACCTGTAACATAACACTATTACCACCATGACACTATACCTGTAACATAACACTATTACCACCATGACACTATACCTGTAACATAACACTATTACCACCATGACACTATACCTGTAACATAACACTATTACCACCATGACACTATTACCACCATGACACTATTACCACCATGACACTATACCTGTAACATAACACTATTACCACCATGACACTATACCTGTAACATGACACTATTACCACCATGACACTATACCTGTAACATAACACTATTACCACCATGACACTATACCTGTAACACAACACTATTACCACCATGACACTATACCTGTAACATAACACTATTACCACCATGACAATATACCTGTAACATAACACTATTACCACCATGACACTATTACCACCATGACACTATTACCACCATGACACTATTACCACCATGACACTATACCTGAAACATGACACTATACCTGTACACTATTACCACCATGACACTATACCTGTAACATAACACTATTACCACCATGACACTATTACCACCATGACACTATTACCACCATGACACTATACCTGTAACATAACACTATTACCACCATGACACTATACCTGTAACATAACACTATTACCACCATGACACTATACCTGTAACATAACACTATTACCACCATGACACTATACCTGTAACATAACACTATTACCACCATGACACTATACCTGTAACATAACACTATTACCACCATGACACTATACCTGTAACATAACACTATTACCACCATGACACTATACCTGTAACATAACACTATTACCACCATGACACTATTACCACCATGACACTATTACCACCATGACACTATACCTGTAACATAACACTATTACCACCATGACACTATACCTGTAACATAACACTATTACCACCATGACACTATACCTGTAACATAACACTATTACCACCATGACACTATTACCACCATGACACTATACCTGTAACATAACACTATTACCACCATGACACTATTACCACCATGACACTATTACCACCATGACACTATACCTGTAACATAACACTATTACCACCATGACACTATACCTGTAACATAACACTATTACCACCATGACACTATACCTGTAACATAACACTATTACCACCATGACACTATACCTGTAACATAACACTATTACCACCATGACACTATACCTGTAACATAACACTATTACCACCATGACACTATACCTGTAACATAACACTATTACCACCATGACACTATACCTGTAACATAACACTATTACCACCATGACACTATACCTGTAACATAACACTATTACCACCATGACACTATTACCACCATGACACTATACCTGTAACATAACACTATTACCACCATGACACTATACCTGTAACATAACACTATTACCACCATGACACTATTACCACCATGACACTATACCTGTAACATAACACTATTACCACCATGACACTATACCTGTAACATAACACTATTACCACCATGACACTATACCTGTAACATAACACTATTACCACCATGACACTATACCTGTAACATAACACTATTACCACCATGACACTATACCTGTAACATAACACTATTACCACCATGACACTATTACCACCATGACACTATACCTGTAACATAACACTATTACCACCATGACACTATTACCACCATGACACTATTACCACCATGACACTATACCTGTAACATAACACTATTACCACCATGACACTATTACCACCATGACACTATTACCACCATGACACTATTACCACCATGACACTATTACCACCATGACACTATTACCACCATGACACTATACCTGTAACATAACACTATTACCACCATGACACTATACCTGTAACATAACACTATTACCACCATGACACTATACCTGTAACATAACACTATTACCACCATGACACTATACCTGTAACATAACACTATTACCACCATGACACTATACCTGTAACATAACACTATTACCCCCATGACACTATTACCACCATGACACTATACCTGAAACACAACACCACCACAGTAAAACACAACACGATTACCACCATGACACTGTAACATAACACCATATAAACAGTCATCCCTCCACTTATTCTAGCACCTCTGATGAGTTACAGGCTTCCAAATGGTACAGAGCATTCAGAAAGTATTCAGACCCCTTGACCTTATCCACACCTTTTCTTTTATGTTACAGCCTCATTCTAAAATTGATAAAGAAAGTAAAAACATCTACACATAATACCCCATAATGAAAATTTTGGGAAATGTATAAAATAAATAACTGAAATATCACATTTACATAAATATTCAGACCCTTAACTCAGTACATTGTTGAAGCACCTTTGGCAGTAATTACAGCCTCGACTCTTCTTGGGTATGACGCTAAACGCTTGGCACATTGATATATTTACATCATTTCCCATCAATTCCCATTATTAAAGTGGCTGGAGTTGAGTCAGTGTGTTGGCAGCAGCCACTCAATGTTAGTGGTGGCTGTTTAACAGTCTGATGGCCTTGAGATAGAAGCTGTTTTTCAGTCTCTCGGTCCCAGCATTGATGCACCTGTACTGACCTCGCCTTCTGGATGATAGCGGGGTGAACAGGCAGTGGCTCGGGTGGTTGTTGTCCTTGATGATCTTTATGGCCTTCCTGTAACATCGGGTGGTGTAGGTGTCCTGGAGGGCAGGTAGTTTGCCCCCGGTGATGCGTTGTGCAGACCTCACTAACCTCTGGAGAGCCTTACGGTTGTGGGCGGAGCAGTTGCCGTACCAGGCGGTGATACAGCCCGCCAGGATGCTCTCGATTGTGCATCTGTAGAAGTTTGTGAGTGCTTTTGGTGACAAGCCAAATTTCTTCAGCCTCTTCACGATGCTGTCTGTGTGAGTGGACCAATTGAGTGGACCAATTCAGTTTGTCTGTGATGTGTATGCAGAGGAACTTAAAACTTACTACCTTCTCCACTACTGTTCCATCGATGTGGATAGGGGGGTGCTCCCTCTGCTGTTTCCTGAAGTCCACAATCATCTCCTTAGTTTTGTTGACGTTGAGTGTGAGGTTATTTTCCTGACACCACACTCAGAGGGCCCTCACCTCCTCCCTGTAGGCCGTCTCGTCGTTGTTGGTAATCAAGCCTACCACTGTTGTGTCGTCCGCAAACTTGATGATTGAGTTGGAGGCGTGCGTGGCCACGCAGTCGTGGGTGAACAGGGAGTACAGGAGAGGGCTCAGAATGCACCCTTGTGGGGCCCCAGTGTTGAGGATCAGCGGGGTGGAGATGTTGTTGCCTACCCTCACCACCTGGGGGCGGCCCGTCAGGAAGTCCAGTACCCAGTTGCACAGGGCGGGGTCGAGACCCAGGGTCTCGAGCTTGATGACGAGCTTGGAGGGTACTATGGTGTTGAATGCCGAGCTGTAGTCGATGAACAGCATTCTCACATAGGTATTCCTCTTGTCCAGATGGGTTAGGGCAGTGTGCAGTGTGGTTGAGATTGCATCGTCTGTGGACCTATTTGGGCGGTAAGCAAATTGGAGTGGGTCTAGGGTGTCAGGTAGGGTGGAGGTGATATGGTCCTTGACTAGTCTCTCAAAGCACTTCATGATGACGGAAGTGAGTGCTACGGGGCGGTAGTCGTTAAGCTCAGTTACCTTAGCTTTCTTGGGAACAGGAACAATGGTGGCCCTCTTGAAGCATGTGGGAACAGCAGACTGGTATAGGGATTGATTGAATATGTCCGTAAACACACCGGCCAGCTGGTCTGCGCATGCTCTGAGGGCGCGGCTGGGGATGCCGTCTGGGCCTGCAGCCTTGCGAGGGTTAACACGTTTAAATGTTTTACTCACCTCGGCTGCAGTGAAGGAGAGTCCGCATGTTTTCGTTGCAGGCCGTGTCAGTGGCACTGTATTGCCCTCAAAGCGGGCAAAAGAGTTATTTAGTCTGCCTGGGAGCAAGACATCCTGGTCCGTGACTGGGCTGGGTTTCTTCTTGTAGTCCGTGATTGACTGTAGACCCTGCCACATACCTCGTGTCTGAGCCGTTGAATTGAGATTCTACTTTGTCTCTATACTGACGCTTAGCTTGTTTGATTGCCTTGTAGAGGGAATAGCTACACTGTTTGTATTGGTCATGTTACCAGTCACCTTGCCCTGATTAAAAGCAGTGATTCGCGCTTTCAGTTTCACGCGGATGCTGCCATCAATCCACGGTTTCTGGTTAGGGAATGTTTTAATCGTTGCTATGGGAACGACATCTTCAACGCACGTTCTAATGAACTCGCACACCGAATCAGCGTATTCGTCAATGTTGTTATCTGACGCAATACGAAACATATCCCAGTCCACGTGATGGAAGCAGTCTTGGAGTGTGGAATCAGCTTGGTCAGACCAGCGTTGGACAGACCTCAGCGTGGGAGCCTCCCGTTTTAGTTTCTGTCTGTATCAGAATGATGGAGGCCACTGTGTTCTTGGGGACCTTCAACGCTGGAGAAATGTTTTTGGTACCTTTCCCCAGATCTGTACCTCGACAAAATCCTGTCTCTGAGCTCTACGGATAATTTCTTCAACCTCATGACTTGGTTTTTGCTCTGACATGCACTGTCAACTGTAGGACCTTTATATAGACAGGTGTGTGCCTTTCCAAATCTTGTCCAATCAATTGAATGTACCACAGGTGGACTCCAATCAAGTTGTAGAAACATCTCAAGGATGACTAATGGAAACAGGATGCAGCTGAGCTCAATTTAGAGTCTCATATCAAAGGGTCTGAACATTAAGGTATCTGTTTTATTATTAATACATTTGCCAAAATGTCTAAAAATGTGTTTTTACTTTGTCATTATGGGGGTATCGTGATGTCATTATGGGGGGTATCGTGATGTCATTATGGGGGTATCGTGATGTCATTATGGGGGTATCGTGATGTCATTATGGGGGTATCGTGATGTCATTATGGGGGTATCGTGATGTCATTATGGGGGTATCGTGATGTCATTATGGGGGTATCGTGATGTCATTATGGGGGTATCGTGATGTCATTATGGGGGTATCGTGATGTCATTATGGGGGTATCGTGATGTCATTATGGGGGTATCGTGATGTCATTATGGGGGTATCGTGATGTCATTATGGGGGTATCGTGATGTCATTATGGGGGGTATCGTGATGTCATTATGGGGGTATCGTGATGTCATTATGGGGGTATCGTGATGTCATTATGGGGATATCCTGATGTCATTATGGGGGTATCGTGTGTAGATTGATGAGGGGGAAAAACTTTTAATTTAATCCATTTTAGAATAAGGCTGAAACGTAACAAAGTCAAGGAGTCTTAATGCTTTCCAAATGCTCTGTATATTACACTACTTTTGGCCAGAGACCCTAATAGTGCACTATAATAGGGAATAGGGCTCTGGTCTAAAGTAGTGCACTATGTAGGGCAAAGGGTGCCATAGGGCTCTGGTCTAAAGTAGTGCACTATGTAGGGCAAAGGGTGCCATAGGGCTCTGGTCTAAAGTAGTGCACTATGTAGGGCAAAGGGTTACATAGGCCTCTGGTCTAAAGTAGTGCACTATGTAGGGAATAGGGTGCCATAGGGCCCTGATCTAAAGTAGTGCACTATGTAGGGAATCGGGTGCCATTTCAGACACATCAGTCATTTCCCAAGGCACTGCTCTTCAGTTACCATGGTTACTATGGTTTGCTAAAAGGTCATCTCACTCCCTCTGCATCACACACGTATAGATAATTATGTCTGTATCCCAAATGGGACCCTGTCCCTTATATTAGTGGACTACTTTTGACCAGTATCCCCACTCAGACCAATGTATATAAACACACATGTAGGGTACATCTATGGTCCATACCTGCGTTGGTAGTGTGTATGGTCCCGGAGGTATCCCAACCACGTCTCTCTTATAGCCTGTCTGAGATCATAGTGATGTCTGGCAGACAACACCCCCACCAGCACCTCACCACAGGGAGATGCTGCCGAGTCCTCATCTGTTAAGTTTAAATCATCACCATACAGGTAAATGCATGGGAAAGGGAAAGGGGGGGGGTTATGTTTATTGTGAACCATGCATAGACAGTTTAAAATTTCACCAAGTCTACATTATATTCAAACCTGGAAAATAAATTCCTAAAGCAGATGGCTATGAAGTCCTACCACCAGCGGGAGAGGAGAGTTTGCCGCTTATGACGAGATTTGCAACTCTAAAATGGGTCGATTTACAACTCTAACGGGTCAGTTTACATCTCTAACGGGTCAGTTTAAATCTCTAACGGGTCAGTTTACATCTCTAACGGGTCAGTTTACATCTCTAACGGGTCAGTTTACATCTCTACATCTCTAACGGGTCAGTTTACATCTCTAACGGGTCAGTTTACATCTCTAACGGGTCAGTTTACATCTCTAACGGGTCAGTTTACATCTCTAACGGGTCAGTTTACATCTCTAACAGGTCAGTTTACATCTCTAACAGGTCAGTTTACATCTCTACATCTCTAACAGGTCAGTTTACATCTCTAACGGGTCAGTTTACATCTCTAACGGGTCAGTTTACATCTCTAACGGGTCAGTTTACAACTCTAACGGGTCAGTTTACATCTCTAACGGGTCAGTTTACATCTCTAACGGGTCAGTTTACATCTCTAACGGGTCAGTTTACATCTCTACATCTCTAACGGGTCAGTTTACATCTCTAACGGGTCAGTTTACATCTCTAACGGGTCAGTTTACAACTCTAACGGGTCAGTTTACATCTCTAATGGGTCAGTTTACATCTCTAACAGGTCAGTTTACATCTCTACATCTCTAACGGGTCAGTTTACATCTCTAACGGGTCAGTTTACATCTCTAACAGGTCAGTTTACATCTCTAACGGGTCAGTTTACATCTAACGGGTCAGTTTACATCTCTAACGGGTCAGTTTACATCTCTAACGGGTCAGTTTACATCTCTAACGGGTCAGTTTACATCTCTAACGGGTCAGTTTACATCTCTAACGGGTCGATTTACAACTCCAATGGGTCGATTTTCTAAAATGGGGCAAATTGGACTTATAAGCTGGCACCCCGCCAGCAAGGACACCGAGCTAGTCTCCTGACGGGGAACCCATTTAGTTGTGTACTGTAGCTTGTGAACCCATTTCGTTTTGTACTGAAGCTTGTGAACCCATTTCGTTTTGTACTGTAGCTTGTGAACCCATTTAAGTCTGTACTGTAGCTTGTGAACCCATTTAGTTTTGTACCGTAGCTTGTGAACCCATTTCGTTCTGTACTGTAGCTTGTGAAGCTTGTGAACCCATTTCGTTTTGTACTGTAGCTTGTGAACCCATTTAGTTCTGTACTGTAGCTTGTGAACCCATTTCGTTTTGTACTGTAGCTTGTGAACCCATTTAGTTGTGTACTGTAGCTTGTGAAGCTTGTGAACCCATTTCGTTTTGTACTGTAGCTTGTGAACCCATTTCGTTTTGTACTGTAGCTTGTGAACCCATTTAGTTTTGTACTGTAGCTTGTGAACCCATTTCGTTTTGTACTGTAGCTTGTGAACCCATTTCGTTTTGTACTGAAGCTTGTGAACCCATTTCGTTTTTGTACTGTAGCTTGTGAACCCATTTAGGTCTGTACTGTAGCTTGTGAACCCATTTAGGTCTGTACTGTAGCTTGTGAACCCATTTAGGTCTGTACTGTAGCTTGTGAACCCATTTAGGTCTGTACTGTAGCTTGTGAACCCATTTAGGTCTGTACTGTAGCTTGTGAACCCATTTAGGTCTGTACTGTAGCTTGTGAACCCATTTAGGTCTGTACTGTAGCTTGTGAACCGATTTAGGTCTGTACTGTAGCTTGTGAACCCATTTCGTTTTGTACTGTAGCTTGTGAACCCATTTCGTTTTGTACTGAAGCTTGTGAACCCATTTCGTTTTGTACTGTAGCTTGTGAACCCATTTAGGTCTGTACTGTAGCTTGTGAACCCATTTAGGTCTGTACTGTAGCTTGTGAACCCATTTAGGTCTGTACTGTAGCTTGTGAACCCATTTAGGTCTGTACTGTAGCTTGTGAACCCATTTAGGTCTGTACTGTAGCTTGTGAACCCATTTAGGTCTGTACTGTAGCTTGTGAACCCATTTCGTTTTGTACTGTAGCTTGTGAACCCATTTCGTTTTGTACTGAAGCTTGTGAACCCATTTAGGTCTGTACTGTAGCTTGTGAACCCATTTAGGTCTGTACTGTAGCTTGTGAACCCATTTAGGTCTGTACTGTAGCTTGTGAACCCATTTAGGTCTGTACTGTAGCTTGTGAACCCATTTAGGTCTGTACTGTAGCTTGTGAACCCATTTAGGTCTGTACTGTAGCTTGTGAACCCATTTAGGTCTGTACTGTAGCTTGTGAACCCATTTAGGTCTGTACTGTAGCTTTAGGTCTGAACCCATTTAGGTCTGTACTGTAGCTTGTGAACCCATTTAGGTCTGTACTGTAGCTTGTGAACCCATTTAGGTCTGTACTGTAGCTTGTGAACCCATTTAGGTCTGTACTGTAGCTTGTGAACCCATTTAGGTCTGTACTGTAGCTTGTGAACCCATTTAGGTCTGTACTGTAGCTTGTGAACCCATTTAGGTCTGTACTGTAGCTTGTGAACCCATTTAGGTCTGTACTGTAGCTTGTGAACCCATTTAGGTCTGTACTGTAGCTTGTGAACCCATTTAGGTCTGTACTGTAGCTTGTGAACCCATTTAGGTCTGTACTGTAGCTTGTGAACCCATTTAGGTCTGTACTGTAGCTTGTGAACCCATTTAGGTCTGTACTGTAGCTTGTGAACCCATTTAGGTCTGTACTGTAGCTTGTGAACCCATTTAGGTCTGTACTGTAGCTTGTGAACCCATTTAGGTCTGTACTGTAGCTTGTGAACCCATTTAGGTCTGTACTGTAGCTTGTGAACCCATTTAGGTCTGTACTGTAGCTTGTGAACCCATTTAGGTCTGTACTGTAGCTTGTGAACCCATTTAGGTCTGTACTGTAGCTTGTGAACCCATTTAGGTCTGTACTGTAGCTTGTGTGATATGTGTGATATGCTGGAGGATATGTCTGGATGTCATGCTCAATGTTTTTATGCTGTACAATGTTCTATTTGTTTGTGGAAGGAAATAACAGAAAATATGACCACCCTACCATAAATGACTGTATTCCACACTGCCTCATTTACATATTAAGTGCCCAATTTGTATAAATCCGCATTTGAATGTATCCTTTTTACTTTTATCTGAATACGTGTTCTACATCAGCCCTGAAAACGTCATAACAATATGACCACCCAATCTCGAGAAATTGGACAAAATTTGATTCTGGGCAACTTTTAGCAAAGTACTGAATTGTATTCTTGCCAATAAACCTGTGGCCGATCTCTGCGAAGCTGGAATTCAGCAATCCGACTCATCCCAAAGGGATTAGATCAAATCACATTTTCTTGGTCACATACAGATGGGGTTGAGGTCAGGGCTCTGTGCAGGCCAGTCAAGTTCTTCCACACAGATCTCGACAAACCATTAAATCAATATTGTTTTGTGATGACACCATCTATCTTTCTAAAAAAAACAGTGAAATGGACACAATTCAATTGATATCAATCAACAAAGAGTTAAGAAAATGTAGGCTATACGAATATGTTGAAGGTTAGCTGTATTGGGTGCAGATGACTGAACTACTCACTTTTGTGTCTGTAGGTATACAGACGAGGAGGTATACAAAGGTGTGTCTATTGGTATGCTATGCAGATCACATGTAGCATCCTCCTCCCTCACCTCTTGAAATAATATCCCATAGGCCTCTACATTATGGACAAGGTAAGTGTATGAAAACCATTAGCAAAACAGTTTCACATTCACCACAAAAACCAAGGTATGAATACTGTTGTGTGCATGGTTTTGTTAATCATCTGTACAACTACTATTTTTAGAATGCACAGACTTCACCCTCCCTACACCTCTGATGAATATAAACAGGAACCCTGTTCGATTACCATGCACTGCAAAAATCATTCTGGCTGTGGATACGGAGAACATTAACATCAAACACGGCAGAGGATATATACCCATTGGACTTGAGGCTCTGCTGGGAGTCTACCTCATATTGCCATTGTTTTAATTCTGCTATGCCACTAAAATCATAATAAAAACGGAGAACTCAAATATGGTGTTGTGCGTATTATTATTAATAACTATAATAGGCGGGGGGGGGGGGGTTAACCCCAAAAGGTTCTTCGAGGAACCATTAAAAGGGGTTATTTGTAGAACTTGTGTCCCCCCCAGTTTCAACCCCTAAAGGATACTCCAGGAAGGAACCTTTTATTTTGTGAGTGTGATTCTGGTCTCATCACTATTTAAAATGGTTATAAAGACGTGGTCTCGAAACCCACGAGACTAAATACAGTATAAACATTTTCAGTATAGTTTTATATTTTTCTAGTCCAACTAAACAATGTATATTCCAATGAGCGGTTTCAACACAGCTAGATAAAAAGTTGACTGAAGAAAACATTACTGTACCAGAATCTTTCTCCAACGGGATGGTCGCTCTGTTTGTCCACAACCAGAAGTGCACCACTACCGCGACAACACACGGAACTAGAAGCAAGGCTAGGCTTCGCATGGACGGATCGCTTGGTGGAGATTCCAACGGTTAACGGGTTGGCTATAAACTGGATCCGGTAGTGGTGTTATCTGTGTGTAGCATAAAACGGGTTGTGCCTCCTGTACATTTCTGTGCTAAATGTCTCATGTCTGCCTCCTCTCCTGTTCTGATGATGATGATGATGATGGTCATTCAACCAATGGAAGTGCAGACATCGAACCGCTATGTTCTCTGGGATATGAAGTACTGTAGTCATTACGCCACAGGTCGCTAAAACAAAAAATATTTGTACAACTGGGAGCTGTCCTGTGATCTTATTTTATCATTGAGATTTCAACATACAGTAGTAGGCTATTACTGATCTTTAAGCATTGCTAGTATTGTTACATGTATATACAGTACCAGGCAAAAGTTTGGATAGAGCTACTCATTAAAGGGTTTTTCTTTATTTGACTATTTTCTACATTGTAGAATAATAGTGAAGACATCAACACTATGAAATGACACATATGGAATCATGTAGTCACCAAAACAAGTGTTAAACAAATCTAAATATATTTTAGATTCTTCAAAGTAGCCACCCTTTGCCTTGATGACAGCTTTGCACATTCTTGGCATTCTCTCAACCAGCTTCACCTGGAATGCTTTCCCAACAGTCTTGAAGGAGTACCCAATTATGCTGAGCACTTCTTGGCTGCTTTTCCTTCACTCTGCGTTCCATGTCATCCCAAACCATCTAAATTGGGTTGAGGTCGGGTGATCTGATACAGTACTCCATCACTCTCCTTGATCAAATAACCCTTATACAGCCTGGAGGTGTGTTGGGTCATTGTCCTGTTGAAAAACAAATGATAGTCCCACTAAGCCCAAACCAGAAGGGATGGCGTATTGCTGCAGAATGCTGTGGTAACAATTCTGGTTGTGTGCCTTGAATTCTAAATAAATCGCAGACAGTGTCACCAGCAAAGCACCCCCACACCTCCTCCTCCATGCTTCACGCTGGGAACCACACATGCGGAGATCATCCGTTCACCTACTCTGGGTCACACAAAGACACAGCGGTTGGAACCAAAAGAAATCACAAATTTAGACTCATCAGACCAAAGGACAGATTTCCACCGGTCTAATGTCCATTGCTCATGTTTCTTGGCCCAAGCAAGTCTCTTCTTCTTATTGGTGTCCTTTAGTAGTGGTTTCTTTGCAGCAATTCAACCATAAAGGTCTGATTCACACAGTCTCTGAACAGTTGATGTTGAGATGTGTCTGTTACTTGAACTCTGTGAAGCATTTATTTGGGCTGCAATTTCTGAGGCTGGTAACTCTAATGAACTTCTCCTCTGCAGCAGAGGTAACTCTGGGTCTTCCTTTCCTGTGGTGGTCTTCCTTTCCTGTGGCGGTCCTCATGAGAGCCAGTTTCATCATAGTGCTTGATGGTTTTTGCAACTGCATTTGAAGTAACGTTCATGAAGACTGACCTTCATGTCTTTAGGTAATGATGGACTGTCGTTTCTCTTTGCTTATTTGAGCTGTTCTTGCCATAATATGGACTTGTCTTTTACCAAATAGGGCTATCTTCTGTATACCACCCCTACCTTGTCACAACACAACTGATTGGTTCAAATGCATTAAGAAGGAAAGACATTTCACAAATTAACATTTAACAAGGCCCACCTGTTAAATGAAATGCATTCCAAGTGATTACCTCATGAAGCTGGTTGAGAGAATGCCACAAGTGTGCAAAGCTGTCATCAAGGCAAATGGTGGCTACTTTGAAGAATCTTAAATATAAAATATATTTTGTTTTGTTTAACACTTTTTTTTTTACCCTCGTAAAACTGACCGTCCAACCGATCCTCGACTTCGGCGATGTCATCTATAAAATAGCTTCCATCACTCTACTAAACAAATTGGATGCAGTTTATCACAGTGCAACCATATACTACCCACCACTGCGACCTGTACACTGTCGTTGGCTGGCCATCGCTTCATACTTGTTGCCAAACCCACTGGTTCCAGGTCATCTACAAGTCTCTGCTAGGTAAAGTCCCCCCTTATCTCAGCTCACTGGTCACCATAGCAGCACCCTCCTGTAGCACGCGCTCCAGCAGGTATATCTCACTGGTCACCCCCAAAGCCAATTCCTCCTTTGGCCGCCTCGCCTTCCAGTTCTCTGCTGCCAATGACTGGAATGAAGCTTCTTACCTACCTCACTAGCTTTAAGCACCAGCTGTCAGAGCAGCTCACAGATCACTGCACATAGCTCATCTGTAAATAGCCCATCCAACTACCTCATCCCCATACTGTATTTATTTATTTATCTTGCTCCTTTACACCCCAGTATCTCTACTTGCACATTCATCTTCTGCACATTCTACCATTCCAGTGTTTAATTGCTATATTGTAATTACTTCGCCACCATGGCCCATTTATTTCCTTCTCTCTCTTATCCTACCTCATTTGCAAATACTGTATATAGATTTGTATACTGTATTGTATGTTTTGTTTATTCCATGTGTAACTGTGTTGTTTTTGTTTTTCTGCTCTTTTGCACACCAGTGTTTCTACTTGCACATCCTCACCTGCACATATATCACTCCAGTGTTAATTGCTCAATTGTAATGACTTCACCACTATTGGCCTATTTATTGCCTTACCTCTTTACTCCATTTGCACACACTGTGTATAGATTTTTCTATTGTGTTATTGACTGTATGTTTGTTTATCCCATGTGTAACTGTGTTGTTTTTGTTGCACTGCTTTGATTTATCTTGGCCAGGTCGCAGTTGTAAATGAGAACTTGTTCTCAACTAGCCTACCTGGTTAAATAAAGGTGAAATATATATATATTTGTAAACAATGATTCCCATATGTGTTATTTCATAGTTGTGATGTCTTCACTATTCAACAATGTAGAAAATAGTTTTAAAAAATAAAGAAAAACCCTTGAATAGGTAGGTGTGTCCAGACTTGACTGGTACTGTGCATGAATTGAAATAATGAAATATATGATAGAGAAAGGGACCACAGGCCACTTGGCCATTTGAAATAATGAAATATATGATAGAGAAAGGGACCACAGGCCACTTGGCCATTTGAAATAATCAAATATATGATAGAGAAAGGGACCACAGGCCACTTGGGTTTTCATTTAATTCATGTTGATCCAACTACGGGGTACATACAAAGCCTGCAATTAATTTATACATTTTATTTTTAAAATAAGTAATTCCATTGATTTGCACAGCTGCGCGTCTAAAGCAACCAAACCTCTACACAATATGTGCATTAAGTAAAGCACCCATAATCTATACATTGTTGGATCCCAAATGGTACTCGATTCCCTTTATAGTCCTCTGCTTTTGACCCATAGGGAATAAGGTGCCATTTGGAACAAAGACATTAAAATAGGCAATATTTCTCATCATAAGATTCTTCAGTCAGAAATAAATTTGTGCAAAGTTCATGTTTGAGACATGAAATCCATGAATGTGTCCCAAATGGCACCCTATTCCCTTAACAGTGCACTATTTTGACCAGGACCCATAGGGCATTACAGAGGGCTCTGGTCTAAAGTAGTGCACTATATAGGGAATAGGGCTCTGGTCTAAAGTAGTGCACTATTTTGACCAGGACCCATAGGGCATTACAGAGGGCTCTGGTCTAAAGTAGTGCACTATATAGGGAATAGGGCTCTGGTCTAAAGTAGTGCACTATTTTGACCAGGACCCATAGGGCATTACATAGGGCTCTGGTCTAAAGTAGTGCACTATTTTGACCAGGACCCAGGGCATTACATAGGGCTCTGGTCTAAAGTAGTGCACTATTTTGACCAGGACCCAGGGCATTACATAGGGCTCTGGTCTAAAGTAGTGCACTATTTTGACCAGGACCCAGGGCATTACATAGGGCTCTGGTCTAAAGTAGTGCACTATTGTAGGGAATAGGGTGCCATTTGGGACGTAACCCATGTTTCATGTTCAGATTTGGCACCACCCTTTAACTGAGGTCTGTTGGATTTGAGACCCTGAAGAGTTCACACAAACACAAACTAAAGTCTGAGTTAAGTCCAATATCTGTTTTCAGTGACTGTTCTAGGACAGTTCAAGGAATTGTGTAGCTTGGGTATCACAGAGTGTCAGGATGGCACAAACAGACTGGTACGCAGGCTAGGAAAGATGCATGACACCTAATGAGGAAACACTAGGCTACTACTGTAAAGTACCAAGAACAACGACCACAACAAACACAAGGTTGCAGAATGTAAAGTGTTTGAAGCAGATGAAACCTTTTTTACAGAATGTAAAGTGTTTGAAGCAGATGGATCCTTTTTACAGAATGTAAAGTGTTTGAAGCAGATGAAACCTTTTTACAGAATGTAAAGTGTTTGAAGCAGATGGATCCTTTTTACAGAATGTAAAGTGTTTGAAGCAGATGAAACCTTTTTACAGAATGTAAAGTGTTTGAAGCAGATGAAACCTTTTTACAGAATGTAAAGTGTTTGAAGCAGATGAAACCTTTTTTACAGAATGTAAAGTGTTTGAAGCAGATGAAACCTTTTTTACAGAATGTAAAGTGTTTGAAGCAGATGGATCCTTTTTACAGAATGTAAAGTGTTTGAAGCAGATGAAACCTGAACCATAAAAAGGGATCATATAACATGTAAACAGACCCTTATATTAGTTTTTGTTAAAAAATACTCAGGAGTATCAATCACACATTTTATAAATGGTTTAAACCTAAGTATCATACAATCTCAATCAGTAGCACTACACACCATGTTGTTGTCATCGTCAGTGCTGTGCCACAGATATATTACAACAATAATAATAATAATAAATACAACTAATAATAACAATAATATTTTTTGTATTTGTTTTTGAAAAAATGTGCTAAATAGGCATCTACCACCACGAACAGGAAACGCTTTGACACATTGTGCTTTTTGAAAACAAAATAAAAGCCTTTGGGTTAACAGTGTCGTAGAGAATAGGCCTCCAACATCCACTGATGACTTACACACTGACTGTACACCGCACACTCTGTCTTAGTCCCAAATAGCCCCCTATTCCCTATATAGTGCACTTATTTTGACCAGAGCCCTGGTCTAAAGTAGTGCACTAATATAGGAAATAGGGGGCCATTTCGGACGCACCCTCTAAAATACTTTGAACCCTGTCGGCAAAAGAGGAGACTGTCAGACATTTCCGGTAACCTTCCCAAAATTCCCAGGTTTTTCCCAGAAATCTCAGTTGGAAAAAATCAGCAGGAAATCTGGAATCCTGGCGAAGTTTCCGTAATTGACCAATCCCAGACCTGGATGGAGCATAGAGAGAAACATGCAGGCCTTGGGTTGGTTGGCTGTAAGGTATAAAGACGTGCCATTCACAACCATTCATTCACTCACTCTGAAAACAACAGGCAACAAATAGATAGGAAAAAGAAACAGGCTCAGGAAACAAATGAAGTGGTTTTTATAATAAAACGAAGAAATAAGAAACATAGAAAAGTTATGTCAAAAATAGTAAAGTTCAATATTATCAGATGGCTTTGGGCAAAATGTTTATGTTCTGCAGTTAAAGCAGGATAGACTGGTTTGGCATCAGATTGATGTAGGATCGATTAAAGAGGACCTAGTACTGAGCCCTGGGGGACACCAGTAGTAAGATCCTATATGATGAGGAGTAAGTAAGGGTGAGATGTAATATTTATATAGTATAATAACTGTATACTGTGTAATGCCTTTAAAATGTGTCTTAATTTTTAGTTGCCTGGTTAGAATAACTGCTCGTTGGATGTTACACCTGAGTCTAACCATACATAGTGAACAGGGGCTCAGGTGTGTATGAGAGGGGTTGGCCCAGAGTTGACAGCTGTCCATAGTGCACTCTATAGAGAAACAACTATTCCATCTCTTTTACCCATTTCAGACAGAAGACGTGGTATATTACCTGTAAAAAAGAAAAGGTCATGTTGATATGAGCCCCTTATTGACCACTTTCCTGCAGGTACACCCTTTTAATACATATCACTGGGAGGGGTGGGGAGTTGTTAAACCATGGGGGCTGGTTGCTTTTCAAGTTAGGGAGGTGTTAAACAATGGAAGTGTTAATGAATTTACCTGCAAAAAAAAGCAGAGAAGCATTCGCACAGACAATGCAGGTATCACGACTAGGTGGGTGGGTTTTATACCCTTATACCCCTTTCAGATGTAACAAAAAGCAGAGAAGCAGTCGCACAGACAATGCAGGTATCACGACTAGGTGGGTGGGTTTTATACCCTGAGATGTAACAAAAAGCAGAGAAGCAGTCGCACAGACAATGCAGGTATCACGACTAGGTGGGTGGGTTTTATACCCTTATACCCCTTTCAGATGTAACAAAAAGCAGAGAAGCAGTCGCACAGACAATGCAGGTATCACGACTGCAGATGTAACAAAAAGCAGAGAAGCAGTCGCACAGACAATGCAGGTATCACGACTAGGTGGGTGGGTTTTATACCCTTATACCCCTTTCAGATGTAACAAAAAGCAGAGAAGCAGTCGCACAGACAATGCAGGTATCACGACTAGGTGGGTGGGTTTTATACCCTTATACCCCTTTCAGATGTAACAAAAAGCAGAGAAGCATTCGCACAGACAATGCAGGTATCACGACTAGGTGGGTGGGTTTTATACCCTTATACCCCTTTCAGATGTAACAAAAAGCAGAGAAGCAGTCGCACAGACCTGATACCTGGATGTTGGTTACAGGGTCTGTGAAAATGCAGGAATCGCAACTAGGTCTTTAGATGGGTTTTTATTTCTCCTTGTTTTTTCACCCGCTACCCCTCTCAGATATACAAAAAGAGCTGGTATAAAAAGCTGTTAAAATAGGGGGATTTGTCTGTAAATGAAAGGAATATGTGGTACACGATATCAACAGAAGGATTCCTGTAGCCCGAAAACAGAATAAATGTGTAGACACGTTCACAACATCCACACTCTTCCTAAACATCCACACTCTTCCTAAACACAATTGTTTAGAGTATTGAGTATGTATTCAGAAAAGAGTATATTGTAAAATAGAACAGAGTGTTGTTGAGAGAAAGATAATATGGCAAAGGTTATAAACCTGTCTTACTTTAATCAACCTGTCAAATGGCAGGATGTTTAATATGGTAGTTAGATTGGTAGGTGTGTGGGGGGTGGGGTGGACAGTGGGAACTGACCTGCTTTATGCACATCATGGGTATACACTCAAAGAGCATTTAAGTTTAAAGACTATATCAAATAAAAAATACCACCGTTTGTTTGTTTCCTGAGGCATGTAAATAAAATAATCCAGCATAATAAACAGAAGATACACATAGATAATAAAAACATCTCATCATAAAGCACTAATTAAGGCTGTTCTCTAACAACCAACAAATAAGGTTGCAAAATTCTGGAAACTTTCCCCAAATTCGCTGGTTTACCAGAAATCGTTGTTGGAGCATTACTGATTTCCTGTTTTCCCCTCATAATTCCAGGAATCGTTGTTGGAGCACTACTGATTTCCTGTTTTCCCCTCATAATTCCAGGAATCGTTGTTGGAGCACTACTGATTTCCTGTTTTCCCCTCATAATTCCAGGAATCGTTGTTGGAGCACTACTGATTTCCTGTTTTCCCCTCATAATTCCAGGAATCGTTGTTGGAGCACTACTGATTTCCTGTTTTCCCCTCATAACTCCAGGAATCATTGTTGGAGCACTACTGATTTCCTGCGTTTTACCCTCATAATTCCAGGAATCTTCCAACCAGGATTTCTGGAAAACTTGCACATTTTGAGAACAGCTACCAGACTTTTACAAACCAAAACACTAATGACCAACCTATCAAAGATACAGGAGACGTTAAAGACTCACTCCAGCCACCCTGGAACCTCATTTATCACATGATTTACTTCACAAAAGGTACATCTCGAAAGGTGCTTCAGTTATTCTTATGACAGTAGGGGGCTCTCTCTTTTGTCCTCAATTACTGCTCTATTGTTTCCTCAAGCAAGGGGACAGGCTGATAACAGAGTGCAGCATTAGACCATCTTGAATTTTGCAATTGTGTAAAACAAAAACACTACATTTTTCTTTTAAACATTTTTGTTGTTGTACTTTAATGTATTTATATTTGGAATATCGTTTTTCCAAAGGGAAACGTTCTCAAAATAAATGGAGTCAGACTTTTACACTCAAATAAACTCACTAGGGTTGCCAGATGTAAAAGGTATCTAACCCACCCAACCCTTCAGCCTCTAGGGACAGAGCTGACCAACAACAACAGTGTGTAACTGGCAACCTCAATTCAACAGTAGCCAGTAAGATGTTATGCCAGTTGGTAGTAAAGTTAGTTCACTGTGAAAGGAATTATCACTTCCACTTTACTGTGCCCATCTGTGATATGTGTCATTATATTCGTGTTTGTGGGTTTTATTTAATTTACTTCTATCAGATGCCTTTTCATGAAGCTTTTTTTTAATGAAGAACATTTTCACATGTTGTTTTTTATTTGCACTTGAAGACCATTATAGAAAAAAGAAAAAAAAAATCTCTAAAAGTTGAAAAACTACAAGGCTGAAAGGGCAGTCACTTCCTGGTTACGTTCACAGCGTGTTGTTAGCTTCAGGTACGGTGAAGACAGAAGAGGAGACGCCAGGCGTTATTCCACGCCTGAACCAGGGCCCGGCCTAAGGCTGGTCTGCCCCCTACTGGGCATCAGAGGATGGTACAGAATAACTTCTTCTCCCGGAAGGGGTTCTCCGAGGCGGGCACGGGCACGATGAGGGGGTCCTCACGTATGTGGGCGTCGCAATACGCCATCAGGTCCGCTGCTGCTTTGGAGACCTGGGGGGGGATTATGGTTAGGAATCTGCCATGTTAAAAGACCATAGCTAAAGATATAGCAAGGAACAGGTGTGATAACCCTAACCACACTGCTAACCCTAACGCCTAACCTTAACCACACTGCTAACGCCTAACCTTAACCACACTGCTAACCCGAACGCCTAACCTTAACCACACTGCTAACCCTAATAAATAACCTTAACCACACTGCTAACCCTAATAACTAACCTTAACCACACTGCTGACCCGAACGCCTAACCTTAACCACACTGCTAACCCTAATAAATAACCTTAACCACACTGCTAACCCTAATAACTAACCTTAACCACACTGCTGACCCGAACGCCTAACCTTAACCACACTGCTAACCCGAACGCCTAACCTTAACCACACTGCTAACCCTAATAAATAACCTTAACCACACTGCTAACCCTAATAACTAACCTTAACCACACTGCTGACCTTAACCCTAACCACACTGCTAACCCTAACGCCTAACCTTAACCACACTGCTAACCCTAACCTTAACCACACTGCTAACCCTAATGACTAACCTTAACCACACTGCTAACCCTAATAACTAACCTTAACCACACTGCTAACCCTAATAACTAACCCTAAACACACTGCTGACCTTAACCCTAACCACACTGCTAACCCTAACGCCTAACCTTAACCACACTGCTAACCCTAACCTTAACCACACTGCTAACCCTAATGACTAACCTTAACCACACTGCTAACCCTAATAACTAACCTTAACCACACTGCTAACCCTAATAACTAACATTAACCACAGTGCTAACCCTAACGCCTAACCTTAACCACACTGCTAACCCTAATAACTAACCTTAACCACACTGCTAACCCTAATAACTAACCTTAACCACACTGCTAACCCTAATAACTAACCTTAACCACACTGCTAACCCTAATAACTAACCTTAACCACACCGCTAACCCTAATAACTAACCTTAACCACACCGCTAACCTTAATAACTAACCTTAACCACACCGCTAACCCTAATAACTAACCTTAACCACACTGCTAACCCTAATAACTAACCTTAACCACACTGCTAACCCTAATAACTAACCTTAACCACACTGCTAACCCTAATAACCAATCCTAACCACACTGCTAACCCTTACGCCTAACCTTAACCACACTGCTAACCCTAATAACCAACCCTAACCACACTGCTAACCCTTACGCATAACCTTAACCACACTGCTAACCCTAATAACTAACCCTAACCACACTGCTAACCCTTACGCCTAACCTTAACCACACTGCTAACCCTTACGCCTAACCTTAACCACACTGCTAACCCTAATAACTAACCTTAACCACACTGCTAACCCTAATAACCAACCCTAACCACACTGCTAACCCTTACGCCTAACCTTAACCACACTGCTAACCCTAATAACTAACCTTAACCACACTGCTAACCCTAATAACTAACCTTAACCACACGGCTAACCCTAATAAATAACCTTAACCACACAGCTAACCCTAACCTTAACCACACTGCTAACCCTAACCTTAACCACACTGCTAATCCTAATAACTAACATTAACCACACTGCTAACCTTAACGCCTAACCTTAACCACACTGCTAACCATAATAACTAACCTTAACCACACTGCTAACCATAATAACTAACCCTAACCACACTGCTAACCCTTACGCCTAACCTTAACCACACTGGACAGGAGGTTAGAGGTTATAGTTCACTGGACAGGAGATTAGAGGAGGGTTATAGTCCACTGGACAGGAGGTTAGAGGAGGTTTATAGTCCACTGGACTGGAGGTTAGAGGAGGGTTATAGTCCACTGGACTGGAGGTTAGAGGTTATAGTCCACTGGACAGGAGGTTAGAGGTTATAGTCCACTGGACAGGAGGTTAGAGGTTATAGTCCACTGGACAGGAGGTTAGAGGAGGGTTATAGTCCACTGGACTGGAGGTTAGAGGTTATAGTCCACTGGACTGGAGGTTAGAGGTTATAGTCCACTGGACAGGAGGTTAGAGGTTATAGTCCACTGGACAGGAGGTTAGAGATTATAGTCTACTGGACAGGAGGTTAGAGGAGGGTTATAGTCCACTGGACAGGAGGTTAGAGGAGGGTTATAGTCCACTGGACTGGAGGTTAGAGGTTATAGTCCACTGGACTGGAGGTTAGAGGAGGGTTATAGTCCACTGGACAGGAGGTTAGAGGAGGGTTATAGTCCACTGGACAGGAGGTTAGAGGAGGGTTATAGTTCACTGGACAGGAGGTTAGAGGTTATAGTCCACTGGACAGGAGGTTAGAGGAGGTTTATAGTCCACTGGACAGGAGGTTAGAGGAGGTTTATAGTCCACTGGACAGGAGGTTAGAGGAGGGTTATAGTCCACTGGACAGGAGGTTAGAGGTTATAGTCCACTGGACTGGAGGTTAGAGGTTATAGTCCACTGGACTGGAGGTTAGAGGTTATAGTCCACTGGACTGGAGGTTAGAGGTTATAGTCCACTGGACTGGAGGTTAGAGGTTATAGTCCACTGGACTGGAGGTTAGAGGTTATAGTCCACTGGACTGGAGGTTAGAGGAGGGTTATAGTCCACTGGACTGGAGGTTAGAGGAGGGTTATAGTCCACTGGACAGGAGGTTAGAGGAGGGTTATAGTCCACTGGACAGGAGGTTAGAGGAGGTTTATAGTCCACTGGACAGGAGGTTAGAGGTTATAGTCCACTGGACAGGAGGTTAGAGGAGGGTTATAGTCCACTGGACAGGAGGTTAGAGGAGGGTTATAGTCCACTGGACAGGAGGTTAGAGGAGGGTTATAGTCCACTGGACAGGAGGTTAGAGGTTATAGTCTACTGGACAGGAGGTTAGAGGAGGGTTATAGTCCACTGGACTGGAGGTTAGAGGTTATAGTCCACTGGACAGGAGGTTAGAGGAGGGTTATAGTCCACTGGACAGGAGGTTAGAGGTTATAGTCTACTGGACAGGAGGTTAGAGGAGGGTTATAGTCCACTGGACTGGAGGTTAGAGGTTATAGTCCACTGGACAGGAGGTTAGAGGTTATAGTCCACTGGACAGGAGGTTAGAGGTTATAGTCCACTGGACAGGAGGTTAGAGGAGGGTTATAGTCCACTGGACAGGAGGTTAGAGGTTATAGTCTACTGGACTGGAGGTTAGAGGTTATAGTCCACTGGACAGGAGGTTAGAGGAGGGTTATAATTCAGCAAGGGAGAGAGGAGAAGCAGCTGTATTTCAGGAAAGACTGGGGCTCTGGGTAAATGTGGAGGCCTCAGCCATCTGAGCTGCTACACACAGCTACAGGCACCACTAACACAGATCCACCAACAGCATCTGACAATGGTTGTTACTTCCTGTTCTACTAAACTTTCATTAGCATTTTCCCCAAAACATTATCTTGGTGTGTCATCAATAGGAGAGCATTCAGGGTGGTTAAGACTGTCTGTAATTACAGTAGAGCCCTCATTATAGAGGGAGAGGATCCCAGACTGTCTGTCTGTAATTACAGTAGAGCCCTCATTATAGAGGGAGAGGATCCCAGACTGTCTGTCTGTAATTACAGTAGAGCCCTCATTATAGAGGGAGAGGATCCCAGACTGTCTGTCTGTAATTACAGTAGAGCCCTCATTATAGAGGGAGAGGATCCCAGACTGTCTGTAATTACAGCAGAGCCTTGTGATGGAGGTGGAGAACTGCTCATGAGCACAGATCACATTTCCCCGTGTGATTAGACAGGATATCCTTCAATCAGACATAGAGAGGCTGAACCATCTGTATAAAGACCAGGGATCCTTCAATCAGACACACATACCACCCCTAGTGATATAGTAACTGATCCCTAGTGGTATAGTAACTGATCCCTAGTGGTATAGTAACTGATCCCTAGTGATATAGTAACTGATCCCTAGTGGTATAGTAACTGATCCCTAGTGGTATAGTAACTGATCCCTAGTGATATAGTAACTGATCCCTAGTGGTATAGTAACTGATCCCTAGTGGTATAGTAACTGATCCCTGGTGATATAGTAACTGATCCCTAGTTATATAGTAACTGATCAATAGTGGTATAGTAACTGATCCCTAGTGGTATAGTAACTGATCCCTAGTTATATAGTAACTGATCAATAGTGGTATAGTAACTGATCCCTAGTGGTATAGTAACTGATCCCAACACTGATCCCTAGTGGTATAGTAACGGATCCCTGGTGATATAGTAACTGATCCCTAGTTATATAGTAACTGATCAATAGTGGTATAGTAACTGATCCCTAGTGGTATAGTAACTGATTCCTAGTGGTATAGTAACTGATCCCAACACTGATCCCTAGTGGTATAGTAACTGATCCCTAGTGGTATAGTAACTGATCCCTAGTGATATAGTAACTGATCCCTAGTGATATAGTAACTGATCCCTGGTGATATAGTAACTGATCCCTAGTGGTATAGTAACTGATCCCTAGTGGTATAGTAATTGATCCCTAGTGGTATAGTAACTGATCCCTAGTGGTATAGCAACTGATCCCTAGTGGCATAGCAACTGATCCCAACACTGGTCCCTAGTGGTATAGCAACTGATCCCTAGTGATATATAGTAACTGATCCCTAGTGGTATAATAACTGATCCCTAGTGGTATAATAACTGATCCCTAGTGGTATAGTAACTGATCCCTAGTGGTATAGTAACTGATCCCTAGTGGTATAGTAACTGATCCCTAGTGGTATAGTAACTGATCCCTAGTGGTATAGTAACTGATCCCTAGTGATATAGTAACTGATCCCTAGTGATATAGTAACTGATCAATAGTGATATAGTAACTGATCCCTAGTGATATAGTAACTGATCCCTAGTGATATAGTAACTGATCCCTAGTGATATAGTAACTGATCCCAACACTGGTCCCTAGTGGTATAGTAACTGATCCCTAGTGATATAGTAACTGATCCCTAGTGACATAGTAACTGATCCCTAGTGACATAGTAACTGATCCCAACACTGATCCCTAGTGGTATAGTAACGGTTCCCTAGTGATGTCGTAACTGATCCCTAGTGATATAGTAACTGATCCCTAGTGGTATAGTAACTGATCCCAACACTGATCCCTAGTGGTATAGTAACTGATCCCTAGTGGTATAGTAACTGATCCCTAGTGGTATAGTAACTGATCCCTAGTGATATAGTAACTGATCCCAATATACTGATCCCTAGTGGTATAGTAACTGATCCCTAGTGGTATAGTAACTGATCCCTAGTGGTACAGTAACTGATCCCTAGTGGTATAGTAACTGATCCCTAGTGGTATAGTAACTGATCCCTAGTGATATAGTAACTGATCCCTAGTGATATAGTAACTGATCCCTAGTGATATAGTAACTGATCCCTAGTGATATAGTAACTGATCCCTAGTGGTATAGTAACTGATCAATAGTGATATAGTAACTGATCCCTAGTGGTATAGTAACTGATCCCTAGTGGTATAGTAACTGATCCCTAGTGATATAGTAACTGATCAATAGTGATATAGTAACTGATCCCTAGTGACATAGTAACTGATCCCTAGTGACATAGTAACTGATCCCTAGTGGTAGAGTAACTGATACCAACACTGATCCCTAGTGATATAGTAACTGATCCCTAGTGGTATAGTAACTGATCAATAGTGATATAGTAACTGATCCCTAGTGGTATAGTAACTGATCCCTAGTGATATAGTAACTGATCAATAGTGATATAGTAACTGATCCCTAGTGATATAGTAACTGATCCCTAGTGATATAGTAACTGATCCCTAGTGATATAGTAACTGATCCCTAGTGATATAGTAACTGATCCCAACACTGGTCCCTAGTGGTATAGTAACTGATCCCTAGTGATATAGTAACTGATCCCTAGTGACATAGTAACTGATCCCTAGTGACATAGTAACTGATCCCAACACTGATCCCTAGTGGTATAGTAACGGTTCCCTAGTGATGTCGTAACTGATCCCTAGTGATATAGTAACTGATCCCTAGTGGTATAGTAACTGATCCCAACACTGATCCCTAGTGGTATAGTAACTGATCCCTAGTGGTATAGTAACTGATCCCTAGTGGTATAGTAACTGATCCCTAGTGGTATAGTAACTGATCCCAACACTGATCCCTAGTGGTATAGTAACTGATCCCTAGTGGTATAGTAACTGATCCCTAGTGGTACAGTAACTGATCCCTAGTGGTATAGTAACTGATCCCTAGTGGTATAGTAACTGATCCCTAGTGATATAGTAACTGATCCCTAGTGATATAGTAACTGATCCCTAGTGATATAGTAACTGATCCCTAGTGATATAGTAACTGATCCCTAGTGGTATAGTAACTGATCAATAGTGATATAGTAACTGATCCCTAGTGGTATAGTAACTGATCCCTAGTGGTATAGTAACTGATCCCTAGTGATATAGTAACTGATCAATAGTGATATAGTAACTGATCCCTAGTGACATAGTAACTGATCCCTAGTGACATAGTAACTGATCCCTAGTGGTAGAGTAACTGATACCAACACTGATCCCTAGTGATATAGTAACTGATCCCTAGTGATATAGTAACTGATCAATAGTGATATAGTAACTGATCCCTAGTGATATAGTAATGGATCCCTAGTGATTTAGTAATGGATCCCTAGTGATTTAGTAATGGATCCCTAGTGATTTAGTAATGGATCCCTAGTGATTTAGTAATGGATCCCTAGTGATTTAGTAATGGATCCCTAGTGATTTAGTAATGGATCCCTAATGATTTAGTAATGGATCCCTAGTCTTAGTTAGTGGTAAATGATCCTAGAGTCAACACAGATGTCAAACAGCTCTCTGTCCATGTACTCTTGGATTTTAGGGCTGCATTCAACACTGTTGACCATGATGTTCTTCTGGACAGACTTGGAGAGGTGGGTTGGCCTCTCTGGTCCAGTTATAAATGGGTTTAGGACCTATTTAACCGGTTGAGAGTGTCACCCTTGGTGAACATAACACAGAGAAAATACATATCACGTGGTGTTCCAAAAGGTTTGATTTTGGGTCCAGTTCTGTTCAGTTAATATATATACATATATATATATATATACACAGTATATATTTCCATATATGTTACCCCATGGCAGCATTATCAGAAAGCACAATTGATTTTCAATGCAACTCAGACAATGCACAACTTTACATTTCTGAATCAGCAGAGGATTTAAGCTCCACAGATAAATTATTTGATTGTATTAGTGATTTAGACACCTGGATGGCTCACAACTTCCTCCAACTAAATCAAGACAAGACCAAGGTACTTATTATTGGAGCCAAAGCACAGACAGAGAATCTGGACGCACATTTTAATTCGCTGGCAATAAAGATTAGACACCAGGTTAGAAAACCTAGGTGTTATTTTAGATTCTGAACTCAATTTCCAATCACACATTAGGATTGTGACCAAACCACCTGAGGAACATTGCCAAGATGCAGCCGTTTCTCTCTCAGGCTGATACAGAGAGACTCATCCATGCTTTTAACTTCTGTAATGCTCTCCTGTCTGGTCTACCCAAGAAAGCCATTGGTCAACTGCAAAACATACAGAATGCTGCAGCACGGGTACTGACCAAGACCAGATGGAGAGGACACATTACACCGGTGTAATGGCTGCCTGAGAGTGTTAGAATTCATTTTAGGATTCCACTATTGGTTTTTAAATCAATCCACCATTGTGCAGCTCAATACATAGACATGCTTTTATGTTATGTACCCAGTAGGTCCCTCAGATCCTCTGGCCTTTTAACTACCCCAAAACCTGGGACCATGAGGCATAGAGAGACAGCCCCTAGTTGCCGTGCCCCCAGCCCCTAGTTGCCGTGCCCCCAGCCCCTAGTTGCCGTGCCCCCAGCCCCTAGTTGCCGTGCCCCCAGCCACTATGCCCCCAGCCACTATGCCCCTAGCCACTATGCCCCCAGCCACTATGCCCCTAGTTACTATGCCCCTAGTTACTATGCCCCTAGTTACTATGCCCCTAGTTACTATGCCCCTAGTTACTATGCCCCTAGTTACTATGCCCCTAGTTACTATGCCCCTAGTTACTATGCCCCTAGTTACTATGCCTCTAGTTACTATGCCTCTAGTTACTATGCCTCTAGTTACTATGCCTCTAGTTACTATGCCTCTAGTTACTATGCCTCTAGTTACTATGCCTCTAGTTACTATGCCTCTAGTTACTATGCCTCCAGTTACTATGCCTCCAGTTACTATGCCTCCAGTTACTATGCCCCCAGTTACTAGCCCCCAGTTACTATGCCCCCAGCCCCCAGTTACTATGCCTCCAGCCCCCAGTTACTATGCCCCAGCCCCCAGTTACTATGCCCCCAGCCCCTAGTTACTATTCCCCAGCCTCTAGTTACTATGCCCCCAGTCTCTAGTTACTATGCCCCCAGTCTATGCCTCTAGTTACTATGCCCCCTAGCCTCTAGTTACTATGCCCCCAGTTACTATGCCCCCAGCCCCCAGTTACTATGCCTCCAGCCCCCCCCAGTTACTATGCCCCCAGCCCCCAGTTACTATGCCCCCAGCCCCTAGTTACTATGCCCCCAGCCTCTAGTTACTATGCCCCTAGTCTCTAGTTACTATGCCCCCAGTCTCTAGTTACTATGCCCCCAGTCTCTAGTTACTATGCCTCTAGTTACTATGCCTCTAGTTACTATGCCTCTAGTTACTATGCCTCTAGTTACTATGCCTCTAGTTACTGTGCCTCTAGTTACTATGCCTCTAGTTACTATGCCTCTAGTTACTATGCCTCTAGTTACTATGCCTCTAGTTACTATGCCTCTAGTTACTATGCCCCCAGCCTCTAGTTACTATGCCCCCAGCCTCTAGTTACTATGCCTTTAGTTACTATGCCCCCAGCCTTTAGTTACTATGCCCCCAGCCTTTAGTTACTATGCCCCCAGTCTCTAGTTACTATGCCCCCAGCCTGCCAGAGATCCTGAAACTGTGGACAAGAGATCTTTAAACACATTTTTAGCTTTGCTTTTCCTCAGGCTGATTTTTAGTTGTTCAGTTTGTGTCACTTTTGTTTTTTATCCTCTTATGTTTGTTGTGTAGTAAATATTTATGTTTTTATTTTCATTGGTCTTTTTTTATTCGTTATTTTCCTGTGAAAAGCACATTGTGTTGCTTTCCATGTCTGTAATGTGCTGTATAAGTTCTAACCCAAACTAACGTACCTTTATCCTGTCCATACAGGCCTCCATCTTGAGTTGTTCCACAGCTTTCCTGGCGTGGGAGATGCTGGCTGTGCTGTTGTTGACCACATTGTCCTTCATGATGACGACCTGGGATAGGAGCACAAAGAGACGTTGGGTCAAGAGGCTTGGGGGGGTGGCATGTATGTTCGTGTGCATGTGTCCCCCTCCCCACGTGTGTGTGTGTGTGTGTGTGTGTGTGTTAAAGATAAAACACCTGGTAAAAAAAACCTAGGTGTTATTTTAGATTCTGAACTCAACTTCCAATCACACATTAGGATTGTGACCAAACCACCTGAGGAACATTGCCAAGGTGTTGACTATAATCTTGGGGTTGAGTAGAAATATGACTGATGAAGCCAGAACCATAAAACATCCTAAGAGTCGGTTGATTATCTTGTCATGTTCAGTTGTGTAGAAGAAGCTCAAAAGACATGGAGCCAAGAGGTCTGACATTCGTAGCCTGTTTCAAGACCGAAATAACTGCTATGGCTGTACACATTGGAAATGTATTTAGTGACAGACCGGTATTCCCCTACTGTTGTTCAAGCCATGTTACCATGTGATTGACTTTGACTGAGCGATAAGAATATCATCATGTGATATCATTGACTGAGCGATAGGAAAGAAACAGGAGTGTCTGCAGGTCTGCCTGACTGTCTGCATCCCACATTGAGTTATTCCTAAATGCATAGTAAAGATTGTTAGTCAGAGGGTAAATCCAATAAATAATAAAATCACTCCCACAGTCTCACAATCCCAGTGATTGATGTTTCTGCTGCTAGTGTTTAGTGAGGAAGACACTGGAAAATACTGGCTTAATGGGGAATCCTGCATCCCCATCAGAAAGATAGGCCTATTTCATTCCCAGGTAGTTAGATATACTGTACAATGGACATTCTGACTTAGAGTGGGCTTGGTTCTCCCACCTGGTGTTGCTGCCTACAGAGCAGCCCATCCTACCATTACAGACCTGTTCATCACCACCATGACTGGGGAAAGAGCCCATCCTACCATTACAGCCCTGTTCATCACCATCATCATGACTGGGAAACAGCCCATCCTACCATTACAGACCTGTTCATCACCATCATGACTGGGGAAACAGCCCATCCTACCATTACAGCCCTGTTCATCACCATCGTGACTGGGAAACAGCCCATCCTACCATTACAGACCTGTTCATCACCATCATGACTGGGGAAACAGCCCATCCTACCATTACAGCCCCGTTCATCACCATCATGACTGGGAAACAGCCCATCCTACCATTACAGTACATTCAGCTCACCCTCATGACTGGGAAACAGCCCATCCTACCATTACAGCCCTGTTCATCACCATCATGACTGGGAAACAGCCCATCCTGTACATTCAGCTCACCCTCATGACTGGGAAACAGCCCATCCTACCATTACAGCCCCGTTCATCACCATCATGACTGGGACACAGCCCATCCTACCATTACAGTACATTCAGCTCACCCTCATGACTGGGAAACAGCCCATCCTACCATTACAGCCCCGTTCATCACCATCATGACTGGGGAAACGGCCCATCCTACCATTACAGCCCTGTTCATCACCATCATGACTGGGGAAACAGCCCATCCTACCATTACAGTACATTCAGCTCACCCTCATGACTGCGAAACAGCCCATCCTACCATTACAGTA
Source organism: Oncorhynchus nerka (assembly GCF_034236695.1). Taxonomy (NCBI): domain Eukaryota; kingdom Metazoa; phylum Chordata; class Actinopteri; order Salmoniformes; family Salmonidae; genus Oncorhynchus; species Oncorhynchus nerka. Next base: position 2,579,128 of record NC_088418.1, on the reverse strand, counting down.
CATTCAGCTCACCCTCATGACTGGGAAACAGCCCATCCTACCATTACAGTACATTCAGCTCAGCCTCATGACTGGGAAACAGCCCATCCTACCATTACAGTACATTCAGCTCAGCCTCATGACTGGGAAACAGCCCATCCTACCATTACAGTACATTCAGCTCACCCTCATGACTGGGAAACAGCCCATCCTACTACCATTACAGTACCTTCAGCTCACCCTCATGACTGGGAAACAGCCCATCCTACCATTACAGTACATTCAGCTCACCCTCATGACTGGGAAACAGCCCATCCTACCATTACAGTACATTCAGCTCACCCTCATGACTGGGAAACAGCCCATCCTACCATTACAGTACATTCAGCTCACCCTCATGACTGGGACACAGCCCATCCTACATTCAGCTCAGCCTCATGACTGGGAAACAGCCCATCCTACCATTACAGCCCTGTTCATCACCATCATGACTGGGAAACAGCCCATCCTACCATTACAGACCTGTTCATCACCATCATGACTGGGGAAACAGCCCATCCTACCATTACAGCCCTGTTCATCACCATCGTGACTGGGAAACAGTCCATCCTACCATTACAGACCTGTTCATCACCATCATGTGATATCATTGACTGAGCGATAGGAAAGAAACAGGAGTGTCTGCAGGTCTGCCTGACTGTCTGCATCCCACATTGAGTTATTCCTAAATGCATAGTAAAGATTGTTAGTCAGAGGGTAAATCCAATAAATAATAAAATCACTCCCACAGTCTCACAATCCCAGTGATTGATGTTTCTGCTGCTAGTGTTTAGTGAGGAAGACACTGGAAAATACTGGCTTAATGGGGAATCCTGCATCCCCATCAGAAAGATAGGCCTATTTCATTCCCAGGTAGTTAGATATACTGTACAATGGACATTCTGACTTAGAGTGGGCTTGGTTCTCCCACCTGGTGTTGCTGCCTACAGAGCAGCCCATCCTACCATTACAGACCTGTTCATCACCACCATGACTGGGGAAAGAGCCCATCCTACCATTACAGCCCTGTTCATCACCATCATCATGACTGGGAAACAGCCCATCCTACCATTACAGACCTGTTCATCACCATCATGACTGGGGAAACAGCCCATCCTACCATTACAGCCCTGTTCATCACCATCGTGACTGGGAAACAGCCCATCCTACCATTACAGACCTGTTCATCACCATCATGACTGGGGAAACAGCCCATCCTACCATTACAGCCCCGTTCATCACCATCATGACTGGGAAACAGCCCATCCTACCATTACAGTACATTCAGCTCACCCTCATGACTGGGAAACAGCCCATCCTACCATTACAGCCCTGTTCATCACCATCATGACTGGGAAACAGCCCATCCTACCATTACAGTACATTCAGCTCACCCTCATGACTGGGAAACAGCCCATCCTACCATTACAGCCCCGTTCATCACCATCATGACTGGGACACAGCCCATCCTACCATTACAGTACATTCAGCTCACCCTCATGACTGGGAAACAGCCCATCCTACCATTACAGCCCCGTTCATCACCATCATGACTGGGGAAACGGCCCATCCTACCATTACAGCCCTGTTCATCACCATCATGACTGGGGAAACAGCCCATCCTACCATTACAGTACATTCAGCTCACCCTCATGACTGCGAAACAGCCCATCCTACCATTACAGTACATTCAGCTCACCCTCATGACTGGGAAACAGCCCATCCTACCATTACAGTACATTCAGCTCAGCCTCATGACTGGGAAACAGCCCATCCTACCATTACAGTACATTCAGCTCAGCCTCATGACTGGGAAACAGCCCATCCTACCATTACAGTACATTCAGCTCACCCTCATGACTGGGAAACAGCCCATCCTACTACCATTACAGTACATTCAGCTCACCCTCATGACTGGGAAACAGCCCATCCTACCATTACAGTACATTCAGCTCACCCTCATGACTGGGAAACAGCCCATCCTACCATTACAGTACATTCAGCTCACCCTCATGACTGGGAAACAGCCCATCCTACCATTACAGTACATTCAGCTCACCCTCATGACTGGGACACAGCCCATCCTACATTCAGCTCAGCCTCATGACTGGGAAACAGCCCATCCTACCATTACAGCCCTGTTCATCACCATCATGACTGGGAAACAGCCCATCCTACCATTACAGCCCTGTTCATCACCATCATGACTGGGAAACAGCCCATCCTACCATTACAGTACATTCAGCTCACCCTCATGACTGGGGAAACAGCCCATCCTACCATTACAGTACATTCAGCTCACCCTCATGACTGGGAAACAGCCCATCCTACCATTACAGTACATTCAGCTCACCCTCATGACTGGGAAACAGCCCATCCTACCATTACAGTACATTCAGCTCACCCTCATGTCTGGGAAACAGCCCATCCTACCATTACAGTACATTCAGCTCACCCTCATGACTGGGAAACAGCCCATCCTACCATTACAGTACATTCAGCTCAGCCTCATGACTGGGAAACAGCCCATCCTACCATTACAGTACATTCAGCTCAGCCTCATGACTGGGAAACAGCCCATCCTACCATTACAGTACATTCAGCTCACCCTCATGACTGGGAAACAGCCCATCCTACCATTACAGTACATGCAGCTCACCCTCATGACTGGGAAACAGCCCATCCTACCATTACAGTACATTCAGCTCACCCTCATGACTGGGAAACAGCCCATCCTACCATTACAGTACATTCAGCTCACCCTCATGACTGGGAAACAGCCCATCCTACCATTACAGTACATTCAGCTCACCCTCATGACTGGGAAACAGCCCATCCTACCATTACAGTACATTCAGCTCACCCTCATGACTGGGAAACAGCCCATCCTACCATTACAGTACATTCAGCTCAGCCTCATGACTGGGAAACAGCCCATCCTACCATTACAGTACATTCAGCTCAGCCTCATGACTGGGAAACAGCCCATCCTACCATTACAGCCCTGTTCATCACCATCATGACTGGGAAACAGCCCACCCTACCATTACAGCCCTGTTCATCACCATCATGACTGGGAAACAGCCCATCCTACCATTACAGTACATTCAGCTCACCCTCATGACTGGGAAACAGCCCATCCTACCATTACAGTACATTCAGCTCACCCTCATGACTGGGGAAACAGCCCGTCCTACCATTACAGCCCTGTTCATCACCATCATGACTGGGAAACAGCCCATCCTACCATTACAGTACATTCAGCTCACCCTCATGACTGGGAAACAGCCCATCCTACCATTACAGTACATTCAGCTCACCCTCATGACTGGGGAAACAGCCCATCCTACCATTACAGTACATTCAGCTCACCCTCATGACTGGGGAAACAGCCCGTCCTACCATTACAGCCCTGTTCATCACCATCATGACTGGGAAACAGCCCGTCCTACCATTACAGCCCTGTTCATCACCATCATGACTGGGAAACAGCCCATCCTACCATTACAGTACATTCAGCTCACCCTCATGACTGGGGAAACAGCCCGTCCTACCATTACAGCCCTGTTCATCACCATCATGACTGGGAAACAGCCCGTCCTACCATTACAGTACATTCAGCTCACCCTCACCGAGCCCCGCTGCTCCATATACCTTAGTGGACTCTCTTTTCTCTATTCATATTTGGAAATAAAGGCCAGATATTTTGAGGTGGAGCCTTCTGTCTATTCAGTATAATGTATAGGTCTTTTTTAGAGGGCCTTCACGGCCCAGTATTGCCGCGGCCGGGGTTGGGTACTAGAGAGAGACTAGGCTACTAGGTTATTGAATGTAATTATTTTCCATTGTGGGTGCGCCCAACCCGGTGGTAACCGATAACGTTGTTACAGACCCGGCCATCATCTACGGTTTGATAATCCCACACACATTTATATATCCGGACACTATAAACACTAAACATAGGTTTAATTATAGGGCTTATAATGGGACCCATTTGACATGTCTAACCGTGCAGCTGGGGCGCTGCAAATGGTTATCAACATGGCAATATGGGTTATGTTCCGCTAGAAAGTAACAGCCACTCGCCCTTCCTTAGCCTACAATGATTCTATAATATTTTAAGGCTAATAAGCGATAACCCAGTCATATCTCATCACTAACATTTCAAAATTCACATGCAATATTTGAACATGTCGTAACGCGTGTAGGAGTATAACCATGAAAACAGCGTAAAGAACGCGGTTTGTTTCACCCACCTGAAATGATGCCAGTGATGATTCCAATATCGAGAATTCCGGACTTGACTCCACCCAACAAAGAGACCTGTCAAATATCACACCGGGGGGACGAACGCTCTCGAAAAGGAAACCCCGGAACGTTCCAGACCGACCACGAAGCACGATATGTATTTTAGGTTGATGGTGAGAAATAGGCTATTGTCTCATTAGTCGCTTGCTGTGACTGTGCGGCGTCTCTCCCCAAAATGTGCCGTGCGTTTACGCATATTCCGTTTTAGGAGGGATGGTTGTGTCGCGGTCGCGTTGGGTCCGTCTGTCCTGTCAGAGCCCCATCAGTAGGAGAGCAGCTGGATCTGGAGGGCAGAGAATTAAGCAGCTGAGGGGAGACCTCGCTATGACAAGGAAATATGCTGCGTTTGCTTGTACTGTATTGTGGATGAAACACCTAAATTAACACCGTCCATATTTCCTCAACTATTAGTACTTCACTTCTACACCCATGCGTGTGAAAATGGCACCTGCCGCATTTTCTATTTGCCTCAGTATTGCTGTAGAGCAACAGAGCAGAGCGCGCTGGGGACGGGAGCGGAATCCCGGTTTGATCCGCTTTGACATCATCATGGGTTTCCCATGTCGGTCCTTCTTGGAAAGGGAACGGCAGTTAGGAAACTCGCTGAATCAGAGGCCACAAAACGTACACAACAATCAGATAAAACCACCCATTACTCCCATTCATAATAATAATAATAATATGTGATGTGCATACCAAATGGCACCCTATATACTAAATTATAGTGCACTATATAGGGAACAGGTTGCCATTTAGGACGCTTGTTTGAAGTGTGGTGGTCAGAAAGGGGGGTTTAATTATTTTTCATAGGTCTGATATGCTGCAGGTTGACGGTCCACTGCAGCGATGGGTGGGTCGGCAGGTTGACGGTCCACTGCAGCGATGGGTGGGTCGGCAGGTTGACGGTCCACTGCAGCGATGGGTGGGTCGGCAGGTTGACGGTCCACTGCAGCGATGGGTGGGTCGGCAGGTTGACGGTCCACTGCAGCGATGGGTGGGTCGGCAGGTTGACGGTCCACTGCAGCGATGGGTGGGTCGGCAGGTTGACGGTCCACTGCAGCGATGGGTGGGTCGGCAGGTTGCGAATGGTGTCTGAATTAAATAAATAGGAATAATCCAGTCTGAAATTAAACGACTTAAACCAGGTAGAAAGTGTGTAGAAATTATAATGAATTTACATTTTAATAATTTAATCTCTGAACAATCTGTTTTTAATATAGCGCTATTAGCAGCGCCATTATGGTTGATGATGTGGTCTCAATCCAGTGAGTTGAATAACATTATTCATCAAGAATATGGGAAAAATTTAATTATTGACAATGAAAGTGGTGGAAATGTTTTTACCTTGTCATGTAAATTGCTACATTTAATATCAATATAGCATTTAAAATACACTGAAAAAATATATATAAACGCAAAATGAAAAGTGTTGGTTTCATGAGATGAAATAAAAGATCCCAGAAAGGTTCCATATGCGAAATGTGTTGACATCCTGTTAGTGAGCATTTCTCCTTCATCCAAGATAACCCATCCACCTGACAGCTGCATTTCTCCACATCCTGTTAGTGGGCATTTCTCCTTCACCAAGATAATCCATCCACCTGACAGCTGTGGCATATCAAGAAACTGATTAAACAGCATGATCACTACACAGGTGCACCTTGCGCTGGGGACAATAAAATACCACTCTAAAATGTGCAGTTTGAGGGAGTGCGCAATTGGCATGCTCATTGCAGGAATGTCAACCAGAGCTGTTGCCAGAGAATTGAATGTTAATTTCTCTACCATAAATCGCCTCCAAATTTGTTTTACAGAATGTCCAATCGGCCTTAAAACCATAGAGCAAATGTAACAACGCCAGCCCAGGTCTTCCACATCTGGCTTCTTCACCTGTGGTATCGTCTGAGGGGGTGCTGAGGAGTATTTCTGTCTACAATAAAAAACCTTTTGTAGAGAAACTCATTCTGATTGGCTGGGCCTGGCTCCCCAGTGGGTGGGCCCAGGCCCTCCCAGGCCCATCCATGGCTGGACCTGGCTCCCCAGTGGGTGGGCTTATGCCCTCCCAGGCCCATCCATGGCTGGGCCTGGCTCCCCAGTGGGTGGGCCCAGGCCCTCCCAGGCCCATCCATGGCTGGGCCTGGCTCCCCAGTGGGTGGGCCCAGGCCCTCCCAGGCCCATCCATGGCTGGGCCTGGCTCCCCAGTGGGTGGGCCCAGGCCCTCCCAGGCCCATCCATGGCTGGGCCTGGCTCCCCAGTGGGTGGGCCCAGGCCCTCCCAGGCCCATCCATGGCTGGACCTGGCTCCCCAGTGGGTGGGCTTATGCCCTCCCAGGCCCATCTATGGCTGGGCCTGGCTCCCCAGTGGGTGGGCCCAGGCCCTCCCAGGCCCATCCATGGCTGGACCTGGCTCCCCAGTGGGTGGGCTTATGCCCTCCCAGGCCCATCCATGGCTGGACCTGGCTCCCCAGTGGGTGGGCCCAGGCCCTCCCAGGCCCATCCATGGCTGCGCCCCTGCCCAGTCATGTGAAATCCAAAGCTTAGGGCCTGCTACTGCTGCTAATACTACTACTTCTGCTAATACTACTACTGCTGCTAATACTACTACTGCTGCTAATACTACTACTAATACTACTACTGCTGCTACTACTGCTGCTAATACTACTACTGCTGCTAATACTACTACTGCTGCTAATACTACTACTGCTGCTAATACTACTACTGCTGCTAATACTACTACTGCTGCTAATGCTACTACTGCTGCTAATGCTACTACTGCTGCTAATACTACTACTGCTGCTAATACTACTACTGCTGCTAATACTACTACTGCTGCTAATACTACTACTGCTGCTAATACTACTACTGCTGCTACCACTTCTACTGATAATACCACTGCTACTTCGTCTACTAATACCACTTCTGCTACTGCTACTACTACCACTTTTACTGCTAATACCACTTCTACTGCTGCTCAGCTGCTACTACTACTGCTACCACTTCTTCTACTAATACCACTTCTACTTATAGTGCTAATACTACTACAGCTGCTGCTTCTACCGATGCCGATACTACTACCACTTCTACTGTTGCTACTACTGCTCAGCTGCTGCTACTACTAATACTGCTACCACTTCTGCTGCTGCTACCACTTCTACTGTTGCTACTACTACCACATCTACTACGAAATCTACTGCTAATTATACTACTACCACTTCTACTACTACCACTTCTACTGTGGCTACTACTGCTCAGCTGCTACTAATACTGCTACCACTTCTGCTGCTGCTACCACTTCTACTGTTGCTACTACTACCACATCTACTGCTAATTATACTACTACTGCTACTACCACTTCTACTACTACAGCTGCTACTACTACTACTACTTCTACTACAGCTGCTACTACTACTACAGCTACTACTACTACTACTACTACCACTTCTACTACTACAGCTGCTACTACTACTACTTCTACTACAGCTGCTACTACTACCACTTCTACTACTACCACCACTTCTACCACTTCTACTACCACTTCTACTACTACCACCACTTCTACTACAGCTGCTACTACTACCACTTCTACTACTACCACTTCTACTACTGTTGACCAGGACTCTGTTAGTAGTGTACCATATAGGGAAGGACTCTGTTAGTAGTGTACCATATAGGGAAGGACTCTTAGTAGTGTACCATATAGGGAAGCACTCTTAGTAGTGTACCATATAGGGAAGGACTCTGTTAGTAGTGTACCATATAGGGAAGGACTCTGTTAGTAGTGTACCATATAGGGAAGGACTCTGTTAGTAGTGTACCATATAGGGAAGGACTCTGTTAGTAGTGTACCATATAGGGAAGGACTCTGTTAGTAGTGTACCATATAGGGAAGGACTCTTAGTAGTGTACCATATAGGGAAGGACTCTTAGTAGTGTACCATATAGGGAAGGACTCTGTTAGTAGTGTACCATATAGGGAAGGACTCTGTTAGTAGTGTACCATATAGGGAAGGACTCTGTTAGTAGTGTACCATATAGGGAAGGACTCTGTTAGTAGTGTACCAGTAGTGTACCATATAGGGAAGGACTCTGTTAGTAGTGTACCATATAGGGAAGGACTCTGTTAGTAGTGTACCATATAGGGAAGGACTCTGTTAGTAGTGTACCATATAGGGAAGGACTCTGTTAGTAGTGTACCATATAGGGAAGGACTCTGTTAGTAGTGTACCATATAGGGAAGGACTCTGTTCGTAGTGTACCATATAGGGAAGGACTCTGTTAGTAGTGTACCATATAGGGAAGGACTCTGTTAGTAGTGTACCATATAGGGAAGGACTCTGTTAGTAGTGTACCATATAGGGAAGGACTCTGTTAGTAGTGTACCATATAGGGAAGGACTCTGTTAGTAGTGTACCATATAGGGAAGGACTCTGTTAGTAGTGTACCATATAGGGAAGGACTCTGTTAGTAGTGTACCATATAGGGAAGGACTCTGTTAGTAGTGTACCATATAGGGAAGGACTCTGTTCGTAGTGTACCATATAGGGAAGGACTCTTAGTAGTGTACCATATAGGGAAGGACTCTGTTAGTAGTGTACCATATAGGGAAGGACTCTGTTAGTAGTGTACCATATAGGGAAGGACTCTGTTAGTAGTGTACCATATAGGGAAGGACTCTGTTAGTAGTGTACCATATAGGGAAGGACTCTGTTGGTAGTGTACCATATATTTTTTTCTTAGTCATATTGCCTTTTTAAAAATCAAAATACATCATTCATACAATGTTACACCTGCTAACGATGCCTTAGGAACCACGTTGCACCTGCTAACGATGCCTTAGGAACCACGTTGCACCTGCTAACGATGCCTTAGGAACCACGTTGCACCTGCTAACGATGCCTTAGGAACCATGTTGCACCTGCTAACGATGCCTTCGGAACCATGTTACACCTGCTAACGATGCCTTAGGAACCATGTTGCACCTGCTAACGATGCCTTAGGAACCACGTTGCACCTGCTAACGATGCCTTAGGAACCACGTTGCACCTGCTAACGATGCCTTAGGAACCACGTTGCACCTGCTAACGATGCCTTAGGAACCACGTTGCACCTGCTAACGATGCCTTAGGAACCAGGTTACACCTGCTAACGATGCCTTAGGAACCAGGTTACACCTGCTAACGATGCCTTAGGAACCATGTTGCACCTGCTAACGATGCCTTAAGAACCATGTTACACCTGCTAACGATGCCTTAAGAACCATGTTACACACATTAGGTTCCAGTTCAGGAGCCACATCAAGGAAGAGCATGGAACAGGTATACAAATACTGATCAGTAGAGAATGGGACCATGTGTACTGTGGAGTGTACATATTTCGCTCTATGGAGTGTACATATTTCGATCTATGGAGTGTACATATTTATCTCTATGGAGTGTACATATTTATCTCTACGGAGTGTACATATTTATCTCTATGGAGTGTACATATAATCACGGTGTACATATTTATCAGTAGGAGTGTACATATTTATCTCTGGAGTGTACATATTTATCTCTACGGAGTGTACATATTTATCTCTACGGAGTGTACATATTTATCTCTACGGAGTGTACATATTTATCTCTACGGAGTGTACACATTTATCTCTATGGAGTGTACATATTTATCTCTACGGAGTGTACATATTTATCTCTACGGAGTGTACATATTTATCTCTATGGAGTGTACATATTTATCTCTATGGAGTGTACATATTTATCTCTATGGAGTGTACATATTTATCTCTACGGAGTGTACATATTTATCTCTACGGAGTGTACACATTTATCTCTACGGAGTGTACATATTTATCTCTACGGAGTGTACATATTTATCTCTATGGAGTGTACATATTTATCTCTATGGAGTGTACATATTTATCTCTACGGAGTGTACATATTTATCTCTACGGAGTGTACATATTTATCTCTACGGAGTGTACATATTTATCTCTACGGAGTGTACATATTTATCTCTACGGAGTGTACATATTTATCTCTACGGAGTGTACATATTTATCTCTACGGAGTGTACATATTTATCTCTACGGAGTGTACACATTTATCTCTACGGAGTGTACATATTTATCTCTACGGAGTGTACATATTTATCTCTACGGAGTGTACATATTTATCTCTATGGAGTGTACATATTTATCTCTATGGAGTGTACATATTTATCTCTACGGAGTGTACATATTTATCTCTACGGAGTGTACTACGGAGTGTACATATTTATCTCTATGGAGTGTACATATTTATCTCTACGGAGTGTACATATTTATCTCTACGGAGTGTACTACGGAGTGTACATATTTATCTCTACGGAGTGTACATATTTATCTCTACGGAGTGTACATATTTATCTCTACGGAGTGTACATATTTATCTCTACGGAGTGTACATATTTATCTCTACGGAGTGTACATATTTATCTCTACGGAGTGTGTACAGTCTGATGGGGGGGTGACCTCTGTGGTGACCTCTGTGGTGGGGGAGATGTGGCTGTCTGATGGGAGGGGGACCTCTGTGGTGGGGGAGATGTGGCTGTCTGATGGGAGGGGGACCTCTGTGGTGGGGAGATACGGCTGTCTGATGGGCGGGGGACCTCTGTGGTGGTGGAGATGTGGCTGTCTGATGGAGGGGGACCTCTGTGGTGGTGGAGATGTGGCTGTCTGATGGGCGGGGGACCTCTGTGGTGGTGGAGATGTGGCTGTCTGATGGGGGGACCTCTGTGGTGGTGGAGATGTGGCTGTCTGATGGGGGGGACCTCTGTGGTGGGGAGATACGGCTGTCTGATGGGCGGGGGACCTCTGTGGTGGGGGAGATGTGGCTGTCTGATGGGCGGGGGACCTCTGTGGTGGTGGAGATGTGGCTGTCTGATGGGCGGGGGACCTCTGTGATGGTGGAGATGTGGCTGTCTGATGGGGGGGGACCTCTGTGGTGGGGGAGATGTGGCTGTCTGATGGGGGGACCTCTGTGGTGGGGAGATGTGGCTGTCTGATGGGGGGACCTCTGTGGTGGGGGAGATGTGGCTGTCTGATGGGAGGGGGACCTCTGTGGTGGGGGAGATGTGGCTGTCTGATGGGAGGGGGACCTCTGTGGTGGTGGAGATGTGGCTGTCTGATGGGGGGGACCTCTGTGGTGGTGGAGATGTGGCTGTCTGATGGGAGGGGGACCTCTGTGGTGGTGGAGATGTGGGAGCGAACTGTGTGGAGTTCTATACTCAGTTGAATAAGGCAGAACTGTGTGGAGTTCTATACTCAGTTGAATAAGGCAGAACTGTGTGGAGTTCTATACTCAGTTGAATAAGGCAGAACTGTGTGGAGTTCTATACTCAGTTGAATAAGGCAGAACTGTGTGGAGTTCTATACTCAGTTGAATAAGGCAGAACTGTGTGATCCTATGTGTGCTGAGGTCTTGTACGCAGAACTCCCTAAGCTCTCTCTGGCACAGAGGGATGAAATGGACATTCCCCTGTTGTCACATGAACTGGTAGAGGCCGTAACCCAGATGCCCCCCGGTCGAGCACCGGGGGTCGATGGACTCCCAGTGGAGTTTTATTAAAAATTCTGGACAGAACTTCTTTTGCCTGTTGCGTTTGTGCGTTGGTGTAGGAGGCTCTGACTTTGCTGCCCAAGAAAGGGGACATGTGTGAACTTAAGACTGGAGGCCTGTGGCATTGCTCTGTTCGGACTACAAGATTTGCCAATGACCTCGCTAATAGACTGAAGTCCTATCTGGACTCTATAGAACACAAGGACCAGATGTATTGTGTGCCGGGTTCTTCAATCAGGGACAACCTGTTCTTCAAATCAGGGACAACCTGTTCTTCAAATCAGGGACAACCTGTTCTTCAAATCAGGGACAACCTGTTCTTCAAATCAGGGACAACCTGTTCTTCAAATCAGGGACAACCTGGTCTTCAATCAGGGACAACCTGGTCTTCAATCAGGGACAACCTGGTCTTCAATCAGGGACAACCTGGTCTTCAGGGACAACCTGGTCTTCAATCAGGGACAACCTGTTCTTCAGGGACAACCTGGTCTTCAATCAGGGACAACCTGGTCTTCAGGGACAACCTGGTCTTCAATCAGGGACAACCTGGTCTTCAATCAGGGACAACCTGTTCTTCAATCAGGGACAACCTGTTCTTCAATCAGGGACAACCTGTTCTTCAATCAGGGACAACCTGGTCTTCAATCAGGGACAACCTGGTCTTCAATCAGGGACAACCTGGTCTTCAATCAGGGACAACCTGGTACCTGGTCTTCAATCAGGGACAACCTGGTCTTCAATCAGGGACAACCTGGTCTTCAATCAGGGACAACCTGGTCTTCAATCAGGGACAACCTGGTCTTCAATCAGGGACATGACGACGTAAGATGGCATTTCACTACACCCGCAATAACATCTGTTAAATATGGACCAATAACATCTGTTAAATATGGACCAATAACATCTGTTAAATATGTGTATGGACCAATAACATCTGTTAAATATGGACCAATAACATCTGTTAAATATGGACCAATAACATCTGTTAAATATGGACCAATAACATCTGTTAAATATGTGTATGGACCAATAACATCTGTTAAATATGGACCAATAACATCTGGTCTTCAATCATGGACCAATAACATCTGCAAATATGGACCAATAACATCTGTTAAATATGGACCAATAACATCTGTTAAATATGTGTATGGACCAATAACATCTGTTAAATATGGACCAATAACATCTGTTAAATATGGACAATAACCTGTCTTCAATATGGACCAATAACATCTGGTCTTCAATATGGACCAATAACCTGTTAAATATGGACCAATAACCTGGTTAAATATGGACAATAACATCTGTTAAATATGGACCAATAACATCTGTTAAATATGGACCAATAACATCTGTTAAATATGGACCAATAACATCTGCTAAATATGGACCAATAACATCTGCTAAATATGGACCAATAACATCTGTTAAATATGGACCAATAACATCTGTTAAATATGGACCAATAACATCTGTTAAATATGGACCAATAACATCTGCTAAATATGTGTATGGACCAATAACATCTGTTAAATATGGACCAATAACATCTGCTAAATATGGACCAATAACATCTGTTAAATATGGACCAATAACATCTGTTAAATATGTGTATGGACCAATAACATCTGTTAAATATGGACCAATAACATCTGTTAAATATGGACCAATAACATCTGCTAAATATGGACCAATAACATCTGTTAAATATGGACCAATAACATCTGCTAAATATGTGTATGGACCAATAACATCTGTTAAATATGGAACAATAACATCTGTTAAATATGGACCAATAACATCTGATAAATATGGACCAATAACATCTGCTAAATATGGACCAATAACATCTGTTAAATATGTGTATGGACCAATAACATCTGTTAAATATGGACCAATAACATCTGCTAAATATGGACCAATAACATCTGTTAAATATGTGTATGGACCAATAACATCTGATAAATATGGACCAATAACATCTGATAAATATGTGTATGGACCAATAACATCTGATAAATATGGACCAATAACATCTGATAAATATAGACCAATAACATCTGTTAAATATGTGTATGGACCAATAACATCTGTTAAATATGGACCAATAACATCTGTTAAATATGGACCAATAACATCTGCTAAATATGGACCAATAACATCTGTTAAATATGTGTATGGACCAATAACATCTGATAAATATGTGTATGGACCAATAACATCTGATAAATATGTGTATGGACCAATAACATCTGTTAAATATGGACCAATAACATCTGCTAAATATGTGTATGGACCAATAACATCTGTTAAATATGGACCAATAACATCTGTTAAATATGTGTATGGACCAATCACATCTGTTAAATATGTGTATGGACCAATAACATCTGTTAAATATGTGTATGGACCAATAACATCTGTTAAATATGGACCAATAACATCTGTTAAATATGGACCAATAACATCTGTTAAATATGGACCAATAACATCTGCTAAATATGGACCAATAACATCTGTTAAATATGGACCAATAACATCTGTTAAATATGGACCAATAACATCTGCTAAATATGGACCAATAACATCTGTTAAATATGGACCAATAACATCTGCTAAATATGGACCAATAACATCTGATAAATATGTGTATGGACCAATAACATCTGTTAAATATGTGTATGGACCAATAACATCTGTTAAATATGGACCAATAACATCTGTTAAATATGGACCAATAACATCTGTTAAATATGGACCAATAACATCTGTTAAATATGGACCAATAACATCTGTTAAATATGGACCAATAACATCTGCTAAATATGTGTATGGACCAATAACATCTGCTAAATATGGACCAATAACATCTGTTAAATATGTGTATGGACCAATAACATCTGTTAAATATGTGTATGGACCAATAACATCTGTTAAATATGGACCAATAACATCTGATAAATATGGACCAATAACATCTGTTAAATATGGACCAATAACATCTGATAAATATGGACCAATAACATCTGTTAAATATGGACCAATAACATCTGTTAAATATGGACCAATAACATCTGTTAAATATGGACCAATAACATCTGATAAATATGTGTATGGACCAATAACATCTGTTAAATATGGACCAATAACATCTGTTAAATATGGACCAATAACATCTGCTAAATATGTGTATGGACCAATAACATCTGTTAAATATGGACCAATAACATCTGTTAAATATGGACCAATAACATCTGTTAAATATGTGTATGGACCAATAACATCTGTTAAATATGTGTATGAACCAATAACATCTGCTATGTGTATGGACCAATAACATCTGCTAAATATGGACCAATAACATCTGTTAAATATGGACCAATAACATCTGTTAAATATGGACCAATAACATCTGTTAAATATGGACCAATAACATCTGTTAAATATGGACCAATAACATCTGTAAATATGTGTATGGACCAATAACATCTGTTAAATATGGACCAATAACATCTGTTAAATATGGACCAATAACATCTGTTAAATATGGACCAATAACATCTGTTAAATATGGACCAATAACATCTGTTAAATATGGACCAATAACATCTGTTAAATATGGACCAATAACATCTGCTAAATATGGACCAATAACATCTGCTAAATATGGACCAATAACATCTGTTAAATATGGACCAATAACATCTGTTAAATATGTGTATGGACCAATAACATCTGTTAAATATGGACCAATAACATCTGTTAAATATGGACCAATAACATCTGTTAAATATGGACCAATAACATCTGCTAAATATGGACCAATAACATCTGTTAAATATGGACCAATAACATCTGTTAAATATGGACCAATAACATCTGCTAAATATGTGTATGGACCAATAACATCTGTTAAATATGGACCAATAACATCTGCTAAATATGGACCAATAACATCTGTTAAATATGGACCAATAACATCTGTTAAATATGGACCAATAACATCTGTTAAATATGGACCAATAACATCTGTTAAATATGGACCAATAACATCTGTTAAATATGGACCAATAACATCTGTTAAATATGGACCAATAACATCTGCTAAATATGGACCAATAACATCTGTTAAATATGGACCAATAACATCTGCTAAATATGTGTTTGGACCAATAACATCTGATAAATATGGACCAATAACATCTGCTAAATATGGACCAATAACATCTGTTAAATATGTGTATGGACCAATAACATCTGTTAAATATGGACCAATAACATCTGCTAAATATGGACCAATAACATCTGTTAAATATGTGTATGGACCAATAACATCTGATAAATATGGACCAATAACATCTGATAAATATGTGTATGGACCAATAACATCTGATAAATATGGACCAATAACATCTGATAAATATGGACCAATAACATCTGTTAAATATGTGTATGGACCAATAACATCTGTTAAATATGGACCAATAACATCTGTTAAATATGGACCAATAACATCTGCTAAATATGGACCAATAACATCTGTTAAATATGTGTATGGACCAATAACATCTGATAAATATGTGTATGGACCAATAACATCTGTTAAATATGGACCAATAACATCTGCTAAATATGTGTATGGACCAATAACATCTGTTAAATATGGACCAATAACATCTGTTAAATATGTGTATGGACCAATCACATCTGTTAAATATGTGTATGGACCAATCACATCTGTTAAATATGTGTATGGACCAATAACATCTGTTAAATATGGACCAATAACATCTGTTAAATATGGACCAATAACATCTGTTAAATATGGACCAATAACATCTGCTAAATATGGACCAATAACATCTGTTAAATATGGACCAATAACATCTGTTAAATATGGACCAATAACATCTGCTAAATATGGACCAATAACATCTGCTAAATATGTGTATGGACCAATAACATCTGTTAAATATGGACCAATAACATCTGTTAAATATGGACCAATAACATCTGTTAAATATGGACCAATAACATCTGTTAAATATGGACCAATAACATCTGTTAAATATGGACCAATAACATCTGATAAATATGTGTATGGACCAATAACATCTGTTAAATATGTGTATGGACCAATAACATCTGTTAAATATGGACCAATAACATCTGTTAAATATGGACCAATAACATCTGTTAAATATGGACCAATAACATCTGTTAAATATGGACCAATAACATCTGCTAAATATGTGTATGGACCAATAACATCTGCTAAATATGGACCAATAACATCTGTTAAATATGTGACCAATAACATCTGTTAAATATGGACCAATAACATCTGTTAAATATGGACCAATAACATCTGTTAAATATGGACCAATAACATCTGTTAAATATGGACCAATAACATCTGTTAAATATGGACCAATAACATCTGTTAAATATGGACCAATAACATCTGTTAAATATGGACCAATAACATCTGCTAAATATGGACCAATAACATCTGTTAAATATGGACCAATAACATCTGCTAAATATGGACCAATAACATCTGCTAAATATGGACCAATAACATCTGATAAATATGTGTATGGACCAATAACATCTGTTAAATATGTGTATGGACCAATAACATCTGTTAAATATGGACCAATAACATCTGTTAAATATGTGTATGGACCAATAACATCTGTTAAATATGGACCAATAACATCTGTTAAATATGGACCAATAACATCTGTTAAATATGGACCAATAACATCTGTTAAATATGGACCAATAACATCTGTTAAATATGGACCAATAACATCTGCTAAATATGTGTATGGACCAATAACATCTGCTAAATATGGACCAATAACATCTGTTAAATATGTGTATGGACCAATAACATCTGTTAAATATGTGTATGGACCAATAACATCTGTTAAATATGGACCAATAACATCTGATAAATATGGACCAATAACATCTGTTAAATATGGACCAATAACATCTGTTAAATATGTGTATGGACCAATAACATCTGATAAATATGGACCAATAACATCTGTTAAATATGGACCAATAACATCTGTTAAATATGGACCAATAACATCTGTTAAATATGGACCAATAACATCTGATAAATATGTGTATGGACCAATAACATCTGTTAAATATGGACCAATAACATCTGTTAAATATGGACCAATAACATCTGCTAAATATGTGTATGGACCAATAACATCTGTTAAATATGGACCAATAACATCTGTTAAATATGGACCAATAACATCTGTTAAATATGTGTATGGACCAATAACATCTGTTAAATATGTGTATGAACCAATAACATCTGCTATGTGTATGGACCAATAACATCTGCTAAATATGGACCAATAACATCTGTTAAATATGGACCAATAACATCTGTTAAATATGGACCAATAACATCTGTTAAATATGGACCAATAACATCTGTTAAATATGGACCAATAACATCTGTAAATATGTGTATGGACCAATAACATCTGTTAAATATGGACCAATAACATCTGTTAAATATGGACCAATAACATCTGTTAAATATGGACCAATAACATCTGTTAAATATGGACCAATAACATCTGTTAAATATGTGTATGGACCAATAACATCTGTTAAATATGGACCAATAACATCTGTTAAATATGGACCAATAACATCTGCTAAATATGGACCAATAACATCTGCTAAATATGGACCAATAACATCTGTTAAATATGGACCAATAACATCTGTTAAATATGTGTATGGACCAATAACATCTGTTAAATATGGACCAATAACATCTGTTAAATATGGACCAATAACATCTGTTAAATATGGACCAATAACATCTGCTAAATATGGACCAATAACATCTGCTAAATATGGACCAATAACATCTGTTAAATATGGACCAATAACATCTGTTAAATATGGACCAATAACATCTGTTAAATATGGACCAATAACATCTGCTAAATATGTGTATGGACCAATAACATCTGTTAAATATGGACCAATAACATCTGCTAAATATGGACCAATAACATCTGTTAAATATGGACCAATAACATCTGTTAAATATGGACCAATAACATCTGTTAAATATGGACCAATAACATCTGTTAAATATGTGTATGGACCAATAACATCTGTTAAATATGGACCAATAACATCTGTTAAATATGGACCAATAACATCTGTTAAATATGGACCAATAACATCTGCTAAATATGGACCAATAACATCTGTTAAATATGGACCAATAACATCTGCTAAATATGTGTATGGACCAATAACATCTGATAAATATGGACCAATAACATCTGCTAAATATGGACCAATAACATCTGTTAAATATGTGTATGGACCAATAACATCTGTTAAATATGGACCAATAACATCTGCTAAATATGGACCAATAACATCTGTTAAATATGTGTATGGACCAATAACATCTGATAAATATGGACCAATAACATCTGATAAATATGTGTATGGACCAATAACATCTGATAAATATGGACCAATAACATCTGATAAATATGGACCAATAACATCTGTTAAATATGTGTATGGACCAATAACATCTGTTAAATATGGACCAATAACATCTGTTAAATATGGACCAATAACATCTGATAAATATGTGTATGGACCAATAACATCTGTTAAATATGTGTATGGACCAATAACATCTGTTAAATATGGACCAATAACATCTGTTAAATATGGACCAATAACATCTGTTAAATATGTGTATGGACCAATAACATCTGTTAAATATGGACCAATAACATCTGTTAAATATGGACCAATAACATCTGTTAAATATGGACCAATAACATCTGCTAAATATGGACCAATAACATCTGTTAAATATGGACCAATAACATCTGTTAAATATGGACCAATAACATCTGCTAAATATGGACCAATAACATCTGCTAAATATGTGTATGGACCAATAACATCTGTTAAATATGGACCAATAACATCTGTTAAATATGGACCAATAACATCTGTTAAATATGGACCAATAACATCTGTTAAATATGGACCAATAACATCTGTTAAATATGGACCAATAACATCTGATAAATATGGACCAATAACATCTGCTAAATATGTGTATGGACCAATAACATCTGTTAAATATGTGTATGGACCAATAACATCTGTTAAATATGGACCAATAACATCTGATAAATATGTGTATGGACCAATAACATCTGTTAAATATGTGTATGGACCAATAACATCTGTTAAATATGTGTATGGACCAATAACATCTGTTAAATATGGACCAATAACATCTGTTAAATATGGACCAATAACATCTGTTAAATATGGACCAATAACATCTGCTAAATATGGACCAATAACATCTGTTAAATATGGACCAATAACATCTGCTAAATATGGACCAATAACATCTGCTAAATATGTGTATGGACCAATAACATCTGTTAAATATGGACCAATAATATCTGTTAAATATGGACCAATAACATCTGTTAAATATGGACCAATAACATCTGTTAAATATGGACCAATAACATCTGTTAAATATGGACCAATAACATCTGATAAATATGGACCAATAACATCTGTTAAATATGTGTATGGACCAATAACATCTGTTAAATATGGACCAATAACATCTGTTAAATATGGACCAATAACATCTGTTAAATATGTGTATGGACCAATAACATCTGTTAAATATGTGTATGAACCAATAACATCTGCTATGTGTATGGAAATAACATCTGCTAAATATGGACCAATAACATCTGTTAAATATGGACCAATAACATCTGTTAAATATGGACCAATAACATCTGTTAAATATGGACCAATAACATCTGTTAAATATGGACCAATAACATCTGTAAATATGTGTATGGACCAATAACATCTGTTAAATATGGACCAATAACATCTGTTAAATATGGACCAATAACATCTGTTAAATATGGACCAATAACATCTGTTAAATATGGACCAATAACATCTGTTAAATATGTGTATGGACCAATAACATCTGTTAAATATGGACCAATAACATCTGTTAAATATGGACCAATAACATCTGCTAAATATGGACCAATAACATCTGCTAAATATGGACCAATAACATCTGTTAAATATGGACCAATAACATCTGTTAAATATGTGTATGGACCAATAACATCTGTTAAATATGGACCAATAACATCTGTTAAATATGGACCAATAACATCTGTTAAATATGGACCAATAACATCTGCTAAATATGGACCAATAACATCTGCTAAATATGGACCAATAACATCTGTTAAATATGGACCAATAACATCTGTTAAATATGGACCAATAACATCTGTTAAATATGGACCAATAACATCTGCTAAATATGTGTATGGACCAATAACATCTGTTAAATATGGACCAATAACATCTGCTAAATATGGACCAATAACATCTGTTAAATATGGACCAATAACATCTGTTAAATATGGACCAATAACATCTGTTAAATATGGACCAATAACATCTGTTAAATATGTGTATGGACCAATAACATCTGTTAAATATGGACCAATAACATCTGTTAAATATGGACCAATAACATCTGTTAAATATGGACCAATAACATCTGTTAAATATGGACCAATAACATCTGTTAAATATGGACCAATAACATCTGCTAAATATGTGTATGGACCAATAACATCTGATAAATATGGACCAATAACATCTGCTAAATATGGACCAATAACATCTGTTAAATATGTGTATGGACCAATAACATCTGTTAAATATGGACCAATAACATCTGCTAAATATGGACCAATAACATCTGTTAAATATGTGTATGGACCAATAACATCTGATAAATATGGACCAATAACATCTGATAAATATGTGTATGGACCAATAACATCTGATAAATATGGACCAATAACATCTGTTAAATATGGACCAATAACATCTGTTAAATATGTGATGGACCAATAACATCTGTTAAATATGGACCAATAACATCTGTTAAATATGGACCAATAACATCTGATAAATATGTGTATGGACCAATAACATCTGTTAAATATGTGTATGGACCAATAACATCTGTTAAATATGGACCAATAACATCTGTTAAATATGGACCAATAACATCTGTTAAATATGTGTATGGACCAATAACATCTGTTAAATATGGACCAATAACATCTGTTAAATATGGACCAATAACATCTGTTAAATATGGACCAATAACATCTGTAAATATGGACCAATAACATCTGTTAAATATGGACCAATAACATCTGTTAAATATGGACCAATAACATCTACTAAATATGGACCAATAACATCTGCTAAATATGTGTATGGACCAATAACATCTGTTAAATATGGACCAATAACATCTGTTAAATATGGACCAATAACATCTGTTAAATATGGACCAATAACATCTGTTAAATATGGACCAATAACATCTGTTAAATATGGACCAATAACATCTGATAAATATGGACCAATAACATCTGCTAAATATGTGGACCAATAACATCTGTTAAATATGTGTATGGACCAATAACATCTGTTAAATATGGACCAATAACATCTGATAAATATGTGTATGGACCAATAACATCTGTTAAATATGTGTATGGACCAATAACATCTGTTAAATATGTGTATGGACCAATAACATCTGTTAAATATGGACCAATAACATCTGTTAAATATGGACCAATAACATCTGTTAAATATGGACCAATAACATCTGCTAAATATGGACCAATAACATCTGTTAAATATGGACCAATAACATCTGCTAAATATGGACCAATAACATCTGCTAAATATGTGTATGGACCAATAACATCTGTTAAATATGGACCAATAATATCTGTTAAATATGGACCAATAACATCTGTTAAATATGGACCAATAACATCTGTTAAATATGGACCAATAACATCTGTTAAATATGGACCAATAACATCTGATAAATATGGACCAATAACATCTGCTAAATATGTGTATGGACCAATAACATCTGTTAAATATGGACCAATAACATCTGTTAAATATGGACCAATAACATCTGTTAAATATGTGTATGGACCAATAACATCTGTTAAATATGTGTATGAACCAATAACATCTGCTATGTGTATGGACCAATAACATCTGCTAAATATGGACCAATAACATCTGTTAAATATGGACCAATAACATCTGTTAAATATGGACCAATAACATCTGTTAAATATGGACCAATAACATCTGTTAAATATGGACCAATAACATCTGTAAATATGTGTATGGACCAATAACATCTGTTAAATATGGACCAATAACATCTGTTAAATATGGACCAATAACATCTGTTAAATATGGACCAATAACATCTGTTAAATATGGACCAATAACATCTGTTAAATATGTGTATGGACCAATAACATCTGTTAAATATGGACCAATAACATCTGTTAAATATGGACCAATAACATCTGCTAAATATGGACCAATAACATCTGTTGGACCAATAACATCTGTTAAATATGGACCAATAACATATGTTAAATATGTGTATGGACCAATAACATCTGTTAAATATGGACCAATAACATCTGTTAAATATGGACCAATAACATATGTTAAATATGGACCAATAACATCTGCTAAATATGGACCAATAACATCTGCTAAATATGGACCAATAACATCTGTTAAATATGGACCAATAACATCTGTTAAATATGGACCAATAACATCTGCTAAATATGTGATGGACCAATAACATCTGTTAAATATGGACCAATAACATCTGCTAAATATGGACCAATAACATCTGTTAAATATGGACCAATAACATCTGTTAAATATGGACCAATAACATCTGTTAAATATGGACCAATAACATCTGTTAAATATGTGTATGGACCAATAACATCTGTTAAATATGGACCAATAACATCTGTTAAATATGGACCAATAACATCTGTTAAATATGGACCAATAACATCTGCTAAATATGGACCAATAACATCTGTTAAATATGGACCAATAACATCTGCTAAATATGTGTATGGACCAATAACATCTGATAAATATGGACCAATAACATCTGTTAAATATGGACCAATAACATCTGTTAAATATGGATGGACCAATAACATCTGTTAAATATGGACCAATAACATCTGTTAAATATGGACCAATAACATCTGTTAAATATGTGTATGGACCAATAACATCTGATAAATATGGACCAATAACATCTGATAAATATGGATGGACCAATAACATCTGATAAATATGGACCAATAACATCTGATAAATATGGACCAATAACATCTGTTAAATATGTGTATGGACCAATAACATCTGTTAAATATGGACCAATAACATCTGTTAAATATGGACCAATAACATCTGATAAATATGTGTATGGACCAATAACATCTGTTAAATATGTGTATGGACCAATAACATCTGTTAAATATGTGTATGGACCAATAACATCTGTTAAATATGGACCAATAACATCTGTTAAATATGGACCAATAACATCTGTTAAATATGGACCAATAACATCTGCTAAATATGGACCAATAACATCTGTTAAATATGGACCAATAACATCTGTTAAATATGGACCAATAACATCTGCTAAATATGGACCAATAACATCTGCTAAATATGTGTATGGACCAATAACATCTGTTAAATATGGACCAATAACATCTGTTAAATATGGACCAATAACATCTGTTAAATATGGACCAATAACATCTGTTAAATATGGACCAATAACATCTGTTAAATATGGACCAATAACATCTGATAAATATGTGTATGGACCAATAACATCTGTTAAATATGTGTATGGACCAATAACATCTGTTAAATATGGACCAATAACATCTGTTAAATATGGACCAATAACATCTGTTAAATATGGACCAATAACATCTGTTAAATATGGACCAATAACATCTGTTAAATATGGACCAATAACATCTGCTAAATATGTGTATGGACCAATAACATCTGCTAAATATGGACCAATAACATCTGTTAAATATGTGTATGGACCAATAACATCTGTTAAATATGGACCAATAACATCTGTTAAATATGGACCAATAACATCTGTTAAATATGGACCAATAACATCTGTTAAATATGTGTATGGACCAATAACATCTGATAAATATGGACCAATAACATCTGTTAAATATGGACCAATAACATCTGTTAAATATGGACCAATAACATCTGTTAAATATGGACCAATAACATCTGATAAATATGTGTATGGACCAATAACATCTGCTAAATATGTGTATGGACCAATAACATCTGATAAATATGGACCAATAACATCTGTTAAATATGGACCAATAACATCTGTTAAATATGTGTATGGACCAATAACATCTGATAAATATGGACCAATAACATCTGTTAAATATGGACCAATAACATCTGTTAAATATGGACCAATAACATCTGTTAAATATGGACCAA
Organism: Oncorhynchus nerka; assembly: GCF_034236695.1. NCBI lineage: Eukaryota > Metazoa > Chordata > Actinopteri > Salmoniformes > Salmonidae > Oncorhynchus > Oncorhynchus nerka. Next base: position 2,553,657 of record NC_088418.1, on the reverse strand, counting down.
TAACATCTGTTAAATATGGACCAATAACATCTGTTAAATATGGACCAATAACATCTGTTAAATATGGACCAATAACATCAGTTAAATATGGACCAATAACATCTGATAAATATGTGTATGGACCAATAACATCTGTTAAATATGGACCAATAACATCTGCTAAATATGTGTATGGACCAATAACATCTGTTAAATATGGACCAATAACATCTGTTAAATATGGACCAATAACATCTGATAAATATGGACCAATAACATCTGTTAAATATGTGTATGGACCAATAACATCTGCTAAATATGGACCAATAACATCTGCTAAATATGTGTATGGACCAATAACATCTGTTAAATATGGACCAATAACATCTGTTAAATATGTGTATGTGACCAATAACATCTGCTAAATATGTGTATGTGACCAATAAAATGTGATTATCAAGAGTTTCTAATGTTAACTCTGGACTGGTCTATTTAGTCCAAGAGTTGGCTTTTGATAGAGTGGACCATGAGTATCTGTTTAATGTGATGTTTGGGTTTGGGGAAAGGTTGTTGACCTGTGTGAAGATGTATGTTGGGGCGTCATGTATGGTCAAGGTGGGAGGGGGGGCTCAGTAGGCCAGTCTGGGTGAGATGGGGCATTAGAGAAGGATGCCCTCTATCAGGGCAGTTATATACACTAGCCATTGAGCTTTTTTGGGCCTGCTACGCAAGAGATGGCAGGGAGTGTGCTGGACAGGCATGGGTGTGGTGACAGGCATGAGTGTGGTGACAGGCATGAGTGTGGTGACAGGCATGAGTGTGGTGACAGGCATGGGTGTGGTGACAGGCATGGGTGTGGTGACAGGCATGGGTGTGGTGACAGGCATGGGTGTGGTGACAGGCATGAGTGTGGTGACAGGCATGAGTGTGGTGACAGGCATGGGTGTGGTGACAGGCATGGGTGTGGTGACAGGCATGGGTGTGGTGACAGGCATGAGTGTGGTGACAGGCATGAGTGTGGTGACAGGCATGAGTGTGGTGACAGGCATGGGTGTGGTGACAGGCATGGGTGTGGTGACAGGCATGGGTGTGGTGACAGGCATGGGTGTGGTGACAGGCATGAGTGTGGTGACAGGCATGGGTGTGGTGACAGGCATGAGTGTGGTGACAGGCATGAGTGTGGTGACAGGCATGGGTGTGGTGACAGGCATGAGTGTGGTGACAGGCATGGGTGTGGTGACAGGCATGGGTGTGGTGACAGGCATGGGTGTGGTGACAGGCATGAGTGTGGTGACAGGCATGGCAGTGTCGGTGTATGCAGATAATGTTTCTGTGATGGTCAGGGATATGAACTAGAGGCTAGTCTGAAGGTGTACAAGGAGCTTCGTCAGCTAATGTAAACTGAGGCAAGACCAAAGCTCTGTTATGTGGGGCATGGGGGGATGGCGTTTGCAGTGGGGTTGTGAAGGGTTTAAAATGTTGGGGGTGTACCTGGGCTTGGAGAGGTGGGTCAGGAAGAACTGGGAGGGGCTGCCACAGGCAGTGGTGTCAAGACTGGCCAGGTGGAGGTGGGCCCTGTCCCAAGTGTCATATAGAGGGAGGGTGCTGATAATCAACAATCTGGTGGCATCTCCCTGTTGCATTAACTGTCTGTCCTCAACCCCCCTGCCGGTCTGCTGGGAGAGGAGGGGTGGAAAACCCCAGAAGTCCTGGCACAACAAACAGAACTAACATCTCTAACATCAGTGCACAGTGGATATTCCTTTATTAAAGGGGGTGGGGGGTTTAATGAAATTGCCTCTCTCTCTCCCTCTCGTGCCTCTCTCTCTCCCTCTCGTGCCTCTCTCTCTCCCCTCGCGTGCCTCTCTCTCTCTCCCTCGCGTGCCTCTCTCTCTCCCTCTCGTGCCTCTCTCTCTCCCTCTCGTGCCTCTCTCTCTCCCTCTCGTGCCTCTCTCCCTCCCTCTCGTGCCCCTCTCCCTCCCTCGTGCCCCTCTCCCTCCCTCCCTGCCTCTCTCCCTCCCTCCCTCTCGTGCCTCCCTCCCTCTCGTGCCTCTCTCCCTCCCTCCATCCCTCTCGTGCCTCGCTCCCTCCCTCTCGGCCTCTCCCTCTCGTGCCTCTCTCCCTCCCTCTCGTGCCTCTCTCCCTCCCTCCCTCTCGTGCCTCTCTCCCTCCCTCTCGTGCTTCTCTCCCTCCCTCTCGTGCTTCTCTCCCTCCCTCTCGTGCCTCTCCTCTCTCTGATTGTGTAGTAGTGGAGATATACACTCATTCAATTAATTGCTAATTACCAGGGTGTTTTGATGTCTCCTGGGATGTTGCAGCAGCTCCCCAGAGGTCTGTAATCCTGGCAGCAGGAGCTAGAGTGGGGGACTAGAGGAGAGATCAGGGGACAGACTACACTGCTGTCTGGATCAAGCCACTACTTTAACAGGACTGAGAGAGGAGAGCTCAGAGGACAGACTACACCGCTGTCTGGATCAAGCCACTACTTTAACAGGACTGTGAGAGGAGAGGAGAGCTCAGAGGACAGACTACACTGTTCTCTCTCTCTCTCTGTACGACGCAGTTGATGGCTGTACGACACAGTTGATGGCTGAAAGAATCAGTTGATGGTTGTAAGAATCAGTTGATGGCTGAAAGAATCAGTTGATGGCTGAAAGAATCAGTTGATGGCTGAAAGAATCAGTTGATGGCTGAAAGAATCAGTTGATGGCTGAAAGAATCAGTTGATGGCTGAAAGAATCAGTTGATGGCTGAAAGAATCAGTTGATGGTTGTAAGAATCAGTTGATGGCTGAAAGAATCAGTTGATGGCTGTAAGAATCAGTTGATGGCTGAAAGAATCAGTTGATGGCTGAAAGAATCAGTTGATGGTTGTAGTGCATTGGAGAGGGAGCCGTTTCAGACCAGTAAACACAAGGACAAAACTCAACAGCAAATCATTCTCAGCTTTCATTGATAATAAGAAATAACACTTTAAGGAAGCCAATGCAAAAACAAAACGACACAAGAAACAGGATTGATACAAGGCAGGAAACAGGATTGATACAAGGCAGGAAACAGGATTGATACAAGGCAGGAAACAGGATTGATACAATGCAGGAACACAATGTAGTTAGTTCTTTCAAGCTATCACACACACACCCACACGCACCTGCACCCATCCATCGCAGTCTCCTTAATTCCAGCATGCAAGAAGAGGCCTTTAGGGCACAGACCAGGACATTACAGGCAACACAATCCACGTCATCCCAGATCCCCCTCGCTGGTTTACGTAGTCTAGAGTTCAGAGTGGACAGGAAGGGTATCTCAGTCCCCACAGGACCATGCAGGGTCATCTCCAGGTAGGTGACAGATATGCAGTGTGACCCTGTAACTGCAGCTTGTCCTGGTCTCTCAGGAATAAGAGCCGTCAGTCAGGTGACTCATGCAGAGAGACACATGCGTTGGCCGTCGAGGAGAGACGGGGCGGGTCTTCAACCCTCTGCTCTGGCTTTGGATTGGTCAGACACTAGCAGAGGCGGGGCCTTCAGCCTTCTGGTCTGACTTGGGATTGGTCAGATGTTATGTAGCAGCAGCTCACCAGGACAGTCCAAACAACCAATCAAGCAACACATTTCAGAAGGAAGGAACATTATTACCATGACAACAAAACCAAAACATTCCAAAAGCAAATAAAATGTATATCTAGATCTCTTTAATATCATATCTTAGCTTCATGTTAACAGCCGCTCGTCTGCTCGCACGGAAATGGCTGTAGATTACAGGAGGTGGGTCTTAGGGTCTGAGCTGAGGGCTTCGATTGGTCGTCTGCAGCATGTTGACATGTCTGCCTCCGGGCAGAGAAGGGGACTGACTGCTCATGGAGAGGTTCAGGCTGTTCTGTCCGCCTGGAGAACTGTGGTTATTGTAGTTTTGTCCCAGGGTAGTCTGGAGCAATGTGTCCGAAGATAACTATGGGTATTGTAGTTCTGACTCAACATGCCAGCAGGTCTGGGGGGCTGCCATAAGAGTAGAGGACTGTGGGTATTGTAGTTCTGTCCCTCATGCGGTCTCTCAGGGTAGTCTGGGGCCATGCGTCAGAAAAGGACTATGGGTATTGTAATCATGTCTCTCAGGAGGATTGTGGGTAGTGTAGTCGTTCAAGGCCCTAGTCTGTCAGCTGGCAGCGTAGCTAGAGAGGAAACTGTAGAACATGGGCAGTTTCATCCTCTGCTGGTCTCTCCTACACCAGGCCATGACCGTCCCCTCGCTGTTAGCTGTGTAGAGGTGGTGACCGTCACATGAATACGTCAGGCTGATGATAGGCTTGTTCGACTTGGGGAAGGTGATCTCTCTCACTGGCTTTAAGTCCCACGTGCTCCACAGCCTGAATGATGAAAGAGAAGGAGGCCCTTTGTTATGTAACATTTATTCAGGAAGCCACACCCATTCATATTCAGAACATCTTTATGTCACACCCAGGTTTCCAGCCAATCGGCGACAGTTATTCCATGAGCATATTAAAACATTTGTTATGTAACATTTATTCAGGAAGCCACACCCACACCATTCATATTCAGGTTTCCAGCCAATCGGCGACAGTTATTCCATATTAAAACATTTGAGCATTTATTAAAACATTTGGTTTCCAGCCAATCGACAGTTATTCCATGAGCATATTAAAACATTTGTTATTAACATTTATTCAGGAAGCCACACCCACACCATTCATATTCAGGTTTCCAGCCAATCGGCGACAGTTATTCCATGAGCATATTAAAACATTTGTTATGTAACATTTATTCAGGAAGCCACACCCACACCATTCATATTCAGGTTTCCAGCCAATCGGCGACAGTTATTCCATGAGCATATTAAAACATTTGTTATGTAACATTTATTCAGGAAGCCACACCCACACCATTCATATTCAGGTTTCCAGCCAATCGGCGACAGTTATTCCATGAGCATATTAAAACATTTGCATATAAACAATAGAAGTTTTTTCATCATATTGATTTGTTGCAGATACAAGGCTGTGATGACGTAGTGAACAGAAACACATACAGTGGGGAGAACAAGTATTTGATACACTGCCGATTCTGCAGGGTTTCCTACTTACAAAGCATGTAGAGGTCTGTAATTTTTTATCACAAGTACACTTCAACTGTGAGAGACGGAATCTAAAACAAAAATCCAGAAAATCACATTGTATGATTTTTAAGTAAATAATTTGCATTCCAATGTACCGAATAAAAAATACAAGTTAAAATGGGATTCCATCTCAAATGTTTTCCGTTAATAATGAATGTTCTCTACTCTGGTCTTGGTTTGTTCTCTCTAGCCAACAGAGACAGTGTGGGTAGACTACAGTTCCTTCAGGAAGTATTGGTACCTTCTCTCTAGCCAACAGAGACAGTGTGGGTAGACTACAGTTCCTTCAGGAAGTATTGGTACGTTCTCTCTAGCCAACAGAGACAGTGTGGGTAGACTACAGTTCCTTCAGGAAGTATCGGTACGTTCTCTCTAGCCAACAGAGACAGTGTGGGTAGACTACAGTTCCTTCAGGAAGTATTGGTACGTTCTCTCTAGCCAACAGAGACAGTGTTGGTAGGTAGACTACAGTTCCTTCAGGAAGTATTGGTACGTTCTCTCTAGCCAACAGAGACCGTGTGGGTAGACTACAGTTCCTTCAGGAAGTATTGGTACGTTCTCTCTAGCCAACAGAGACAGTGTGGGTAGACTACAGTTCCCTCAGGAAGTATTGGTACGTTCTCTCTAGCCAACAGACAGTGTGGGTAGACTACAGTTCCCTCAGGAAGTATCGGTACGTTCTCTCTAGCCAACAGAGACAGTGTGGGTGGGTAGACTACAGTTCCTTCAGGAAGTATTGGTACGTTCTCTCTAGCCAACAGACAGTGTGGGTAGACTACAGTTCCTTCAGGAAGTATTGGTACGTTCTCTCTAGCCAACAGAGACAGTGTGGGTGGGTAGACTACAGTTCCTTCAGGAAGTATTGGTACGTTCTCTCTAGCCAACAGAGACAGTGTGGGTAGACTACAGTTCCTTCAGGAAGTATTGGTACGTTCTCTCTAGCCAACAGAGACAGTGTGGGTAGGTAGACTACAGTTCCTTCAGGAAGTATTGGTACGTTCTCTCTAGCCAACAGAGACAGTGTGGGTAGGTAGACTACAGTTCCTTCAGGAAGTATTGGTACGTTCTCTCTAGCCAACAGAGACAGTGTGGGTAGACTACAGTTCCTTCAGGAAGTATTGGTACGTTCTCTCTAGCCAACAGAGACAGTGTGGGTAGACTACAGTTCCTTCAGGAAGTATTGGTACGTTCTCTCTAGCCAACAGAGACAGTGTGGGTAGACTACAGTTCCTTCAGGAAGTATTGGTACGTTCTCTCTAGCCAACAGAGACAGTGTGGGTAGACTACAGTTCCTTCAGGAAGTATTGGTACGTTCTCTCTAGCCAACAGAGACAGTGTGGGTAGACTACAGTTCCTTCAGGAAGTATTGGTACGTTCTCTCTAGCCAACATAGACAGTGTTGGTAGGTAGACTACAGTTCCTTCAGGAAGTATTGGTACGTTCTCTCTAGACAACAGAGACAGTGTGGGTAGACTACAGTTCCTTCAGGAAGTATTGGTACGTTCTCTCTAGCCAACAGAGACAGTGTGGGTAGACTACAGTTCCTTCAGGAAGTATTGGTACGTTCTCTCTAGCCAACAGAGACAGTGTGGGTAGACTACAGTTCCTTCAGGAAGTATTGGTACGTTCTCTCTAGCCAACAGAGACAGTGTGGGTAGACTACAGTTCCTTCAGGAAGTATTGGTACGTTCTCTCTAGCCAACAGAGACAGTGTGGGTAGACTACAGTTCCTTCAGGAAGTATTGGTACGTTCTCTCTAGACAACAGAGACAGTGTGGGTAGACTACAGTTCCTTCAGGAAGTATTGGTACGTTCTCTCTAGCCAACAGAGACAGTGTGGGTGGGTAGACTACAGTTCCTTCAGGAAGTATTGGTACGTTCTCTCTAGCCAACAGAGACAGTGTGGGTAGACTACAGTTCCTTCAGGAAGTATTGGTACCTTCTCTCTAGCCAACAGAGACAGTGTGGGTGGGTAGACTACAGTTCCTTCAGGAAGTATTGGTACCTTCTCTCTAGCCAACAGAGACAGTGTGGGTGGGTAGACTACAGTTCCTTCAGGAAGTATTGGTACGTTCTCTCTAGCCAACAGAGACAGTGTGGGTAGACTACAGTTCCTTCAGGAAGTATTGGTACGTTCTCTCTAGCCAACAGAGACAGTGTTGGTAGGTAGACTACAGTTCCTTCAGGAAGTATTGGTACGTTCTCTCTAGCCAACAGAGACAGTGTGGGTAGGTAGACTACAGTTCCTTCAGGAAGTATTGGTACGTTCTCTCTAGCCAACAGAGACAGTGTGGGTAGGTAGACTACAGTTCCTTCAGGAAGTATTGGTACGTTCTCTCTAGCCAACAGAGACAGTGTGGGTAGACTACAGTTCCTTCAGGAAGTATTGGTACGTTCTCTCTAGCCAACAGAGACAGTGTGGGTAGACTACAGTTCCTTCAGGAAGTATTGGTACATTCTCTCTAGCCAACAGAGACAGTGTGGGTAGACTACAGTTCCTTCAGGAAGTATTGGTACGTTCTCTCTAGCCAACAGAGACAGTGTGGGTAGGTAGACTACAGTTCCTTCAGGAAGTATTGGTATGTTCTCTCTAGCCAACAGAGACAGTGTGGGTAGACTACAGTTCCTTCAGGAAGTATTGGTACGTTCTCTCTAGCCAACAGAGACAGTGTGGGTAGACTACAGTTCCTTCAGGAAGTATTGGTACGTTCTCTCTAGCCAACACAGACCGTGTGGGTAAACTACAGTTCCTTCAGGAAGTATTGGTACGTTCTCTCTAGCCAACAGAGACCGTGTGGGTAGACTACAGTTCCTTCAGGAAGTATTGGTACGTTCTCTCTAGCCAACAGAGACCGTGTGGGTAGACTACAGTTCCTTCAGGAAGTATTGGTACGTTCTCTCTAGCCAACAGAGACCGTGTGGGTAGACTACAGTTCCTTCAGGAAGTATTGGTACGTTCTCTCTAGACAACAGAGACAGTGTGGGTAGACTACAGTTCCTTCAGGAAGTATTGGTACGTTCTCTCTAGCCAACAGAGACAGTGTGGGTAGGTAGACTACAGTTCCTTCAGGAAGTATTGGTACGTTCTCTCTAGCCAACAGAGACAGTGTGGGTAGACTACAGTTCCTTCAGGAAGTATTGGTACGTTCTCTCTAGCCAACAGAGACAGTGTGGGTAAACTACAGTTCCTTCAGGAAGTATTGGTACGTTCTCTCTAGCCAACAGAGACCGTGTGGGTAGACTACAGTTCCTTCAGGAAGTATTGGTACGTTCTCTCTAGCCAACAGAGACAGTGTGGGTGGGTAGACTACAGTTCCTTCAGGAAGTATTGGTACGTTCTCTCTAGCCAACAGAGACAGTGTGGGTAGACTACAGTTCCTTCAGGAAGTATTGGTACGTTCTCTCTAGCCAACAGAGACAGTGTGGGTAGACTACAGTTCCTTCAGGAAGTATTGGTACGTTCTCTCTAGCCAACAGAGACAGTGTGGGTAGACTACAGTTCCTTCAGGAAGTATTGGTACGTTCTCTCTAGCCAACAGAGACAGTGTGGGTAGACTACAGTTCCTTCAGGAAGTATTGGTACGTTCTCTCTAGCCAACAGAGACAGTGTGGGTAGGTAGACTACAGTTCCTTCAGGAAGTATTGGTACGTTCTCTCTAGCCAACAGAGACAGTGTGGGTAGACTACAGTTCCTTCAGGAAGTATTGGTACCTTCTCTCTAGCCAACACAGACAGTGTGGGTAGACTACAGTTCCTTCAGGAAGTATTGGTACGTTCTCTCTAGCCAACACAGACAGTGTGGGTAGACTACAGTTCCTTCATGAAGTATTGGTACGTTCTCTCTAGCCAACAGAGACAGTGTTGGTAGGTAGACTACAGTTCCTTCAGGAAGTATTGGTACGTTCTCTCTAGCCAACAGAGACAGTGTGGGTAGACTACAGTTCCTTCAGGAAGTATTGGTACGTTCTCTCTAGCCAACAGAGACAGTGTGGGTAGACTACAGTTCCTTCAGGAAGTATTGGTACGTTCTCTCTAGCCAACAGAGACCGTGTGGGTAGACTACAGTTCCTTCAGGAAGTATTGGTACCTTCTCTCTAGCCAACAGAGACAGTGTGGGTAGACTACAGTTCCTTCAGGAAGTATTGGTACCTTCTCTCTAGCCAACAGAGACAGTGTGGGTAGACTACAGTTCCTTCAGGAAGTATTGACACCCCTTGACGTATTCTACATTTTGTTGAGTTAGTCTGAATTCAAAATTGATTAAATATATATTTTTTTCTCACCCTCTACACACAATACCCCATAATGACAAAATGAAAACATGTTTTTAGACATTTTGGTAAATGTTTTGAAAATTAAATACAGAAATATCTAATTTACATAAGTATTCAATCCCCCGAGTCAAAACTTTGAAGAAGTATATTTGGCAGCGATTACAGCTGTGAGTCTTTCTGGGTAAGGCTCTAAGAGCTGTGAGTCTTTCTGGGTAAGGCTCTAAGAGCTGTGAGTCTTTCTGGGTAAGGCTCTAAGAGCTGTGAGTCTTTCTGGGTAAGGCTCTAAGAGCTGTGCGTCTTTCTGGGTAAGGCTCTAAGAGCTGTGAGTCTTTCTGGGTACGGCTCTACGAGCTGTGAGTCTTTCTGGGTACGGCTCTACGAGCTGTGAGTCTTTCTGGGTAAGGCTCTAAGAGCTGTGAGTCTTTCTGGGTACGGCTCTACGAGCTGTGAGTCTTTCTGGGTACGGCTCTACGAGCTGTGAGTCTTTCTGGGTACGGCTCTAAGAGCTGTGCGTCTTTCTGGGTAAGTCTCAAAGAGCTGTGAGTCTTTCTGGGTAAGGCTCTAAGAGCTGTGAGTCTTTCTGGGTAAGGCTCTAAGAGCTGTGAGTCTTTCTGGGTACGGCTCAAAGAGCTGTGAGTCTTTCTGGGTAAGGCTCAAAGAGCTGTGAGTCTTTCTGGGTAAGGCTCAAAGAGCTGTGAGTCTTTCTGGGTAAGGCTCTAAGAGCTGTGAGTCTTTCTGGGTAAGGCTCTACGAGCTGTGAGTCTTTCTGGGTAAGGCTCTAAGAGCTGTGAGTCTTTCTGGGTAAGGCTCTAAGAGCTGTGAGTCTTTCTGGGTAAGGCTCTAAGAGCTGTGAGTCTTTCTGGGTAAGGCTCTAAGAGCTGTGAGTCTTTCTGAGTAAGTCACACCTTTATTATGCAACATTTAACCATTATTCTATTCAACATTCTTCAAGCTCTGTCAAATTGGTTGTTGATCATTGCGAGAGACATTTTCAGGTATTGTCATAGATTGTCAAGTAGATTTAAGTCAAAACTAACTCGGCCACTGTATATTTGGCCTTGTGCTTTAGGTTCTGGTCCTGCTGAACGGTGAATTAATCTCAGTGTCTGGTAGAAAGCAGACTGAACCAGGTCTTCTAGGATTTTGCCTGTGCTTAGTTCTATTCAGTTTCTTTTAATCTTGAAAAACCCCGGTCCTTAACGATTACAAGCATACCCATAACATGATGCAGCCACCACTATGCTTGAAAATATGGAGAGTGGTACTCAGTGATGTATTGGATTTACCTCAAACATAATACTTTGAATTCCGGACATAAGTTAAGAAATTAACATTTTCTGCAGTTTTAATTAAATGCCTTACTGCAAACAGGATGCATGTTTTGCAATATTTGTATTCTGTACAGGCTTCCTTCTTTTCACTCTGTCATTTAGGTTAGTATTGTGGATTAACTACAATATTGTTGATCCATCCTGTTTTCTCCCATCACAGCCATTAAACTCTGTAACTGTTTTAAAGTCACCATTGGCCTCATGGTGAAAATCCCTGAGAAGTTTCCTTCCTCTCCGGCAACTGAGTTAAGAAGGACACCTGTATCGTTGTAGTGACTGGGTGTATTGATACACCATCTAAAGTGTAATTAATAACTTCACCATGCTCAAAGGGATATTAAATGTCTGCTTTTTTTTACCCATCTCCCAATAGGTGCCCTTCTTTGCGAGGTATTGGAAAACCTCTGGGTCTTTGCTCGACTGAGGGACCTTACTTGTACGTGTGGGGTAAAGAGATGAGGTAGTCATTCAGAAATAATTTTAAACACTAGTGTTGCACACCGAATCCACGACACTTGTTGAGCACATTTTGACTCCTGAACATATTTAGGCTTGCCATAACAAAGGAGTTAAATACTTATCGACTCAAGACATTTCATTTTTTAACTTGAAATAACAATTTACATTTTGTAACAACAAAATGAGGACAAGTCGAGGGGTGTGAATACTGTCTGAAGGCTCTGAACACGAGGAGATTATTATAGAAAAAGAGACAGGTGACTTCTCTCTGTGAAACGGCAGCCAAGTCCACATTTATCAACACCAACATCATCATGTAACTCAGTTTATCACATCAATATTTGTTTGGATGGAAACCTGGGAAACCTGGACAATTGGTTTGCAGCAGCATAAAAATATAAAAACAAACACATTAAAAACAGCCACAAGGAAACAGACTCGTACACACACAGAGAGAGACAGACTCGTACACACAGAGAGAGACAGACTCGTACACACAGAGAGACAGACTCGTACACACAGAGAGACAGACTCGTACACACACAGAGAGAGACAGACTCGTACACACACAGAGAGAGAGACAGACTCGTACACACAGAGAGAGACAGACTCGTACACACAGAGAGAGACAGACTCGTACACACAGAGAGACAGACTCGTACACACACAGAGAGAGACAGACTCGTACACACACAGAGAGAGACAGACTCGTACACACACAGAGAGACAGACTCGTACACACACAGAGAGACAGACTCGTACACACACAGAGAGAGACAGACTCGTACACACAGAGAGAGACAGACTCGTACACACACACAGAGAGACAGACTCGTACACACAGAGAGAGACAGACTCGTACACACACAGAGAGACAGACTCGTACACACACAGAGAGAGACAGACTCGTACACACAGAGAGAGACAGACTCGTACACACACACAGAGAGACAGACTCGTACACACAGAGAGACAGACTCGTACACACACAGAGAGACAGACTCGTACACACAGAGAGACAGACTCGTACACACACAGAGAGACAGACTCGTACACACACAGAGAGACAGACTCGTACACACACAGAGAGACAGACTCGTACACACACAGAGAGACAGACTCGTACACACACAGAGAGACAGACTCGTACACACAGAGAGACAGACTCGTACACACACAGAGAGACAGACTCGTACACACACACAGAGAGAGACTCGTACACACACACAGAGAGAGACTCGTACACACACACAGAGAGACAGACTCGTACACACACACAGAGAGACAGACTCGTACACACACACAGAGAGACAGACTCGTACACACACACAGAGAGACAGACTCGTACACACACACAGAGAGACAGACTCGTACACACACACAGAGAGACAGACTCGTACACACACAGAGAGACAGACTCGTACACACACAGAGAGACAGACTCGTACACACACAGAGAGACAGACTCGTACACACACAGAGAGACAGACTCGTACACACACAGAGAGACAGACTCGTACACACACAGAGAGACAGACTCGTACACACACAGAGAGACAGACTCGTACACACACAGAGAGACAGACTCGTACACACACAGAGAGACAGACTCGTACACACACAGAGAGACAGACTCATACACACACAGAGAGACAGACTCGTACACACACAGAGAGACAGACTCGTACACACACAGAGAGACAGACTCGTACACACACAGAGAGACAGACTCGTACACACACAGAGAGACAGACTCGTACACACACAGAGAGACAGACTCGTACACACACACAGAGAGAGACTCGTACACACACACAGAGAGAGACTCGTACACACACACAGAGAGAGACTCGTACACACACACAGAGAGACAGACTCGTACACACACACAGAGAGACAGACTCGTACACACACACAGAGAGACAGACTCGTACACACACACAGAGAGACAGACTCGTACACACACACAGAGAGACAGACTCGTACACACACACACAGACTCGTACACACACACAGAGAGAGACAGACTCGTACACACACACAGAGAGAGACAGACTCGTACACACACACAGAGAGAGACAGACTCGTACACACACACAGAGAGAGACAGACTCGCACGCACACATACACACACACACACAGAGAGACAGACTCGCACACACACACACACACACACACACACACACACACACACACACACACACACACACACACAGAGAGACAGACTCGCACACACAGAGAGACAGACTCGCACACACAGAGAGAGAAAGACTCGTACACACAGAGAGAGAAAGACTCGTACACACAGAGAGAGAAAGACTCGTACACACAGAGAGAGAAAGACTCGTACACACAGAGAGAGAAAGACTCGTACACACAGAGAGAGAAATACTCGTACACACAGAGAGACAGACTCGTACACACAGAGACAGACTCGTACACACAGAGACAGACTCGTACACACAGAGAGACAGACTCGTACACACAGAGAGACAGACTCGTACACACAGAGACAGACTCGTACACACAGAGACAGACTCGTACACACAGAGACAGACTCGTACACACAGAGACAGACTCGTACACACAGAGACAGACTCGTACACACAGAGAGACAGACTCGTACACACAGAGAGACAGACTCGTACACACAGAGAGACAGACTCGTACACACACAGAGAGACAGACTCGTACACACAGAGAGAGACAGACTCGTACACACAGAGAGAGACAGACTCGTACACACAGAGAGAGACAGACTCGTACACACACACAGAGAGACAGACTCGTACACACAGAGAGACACACTCGTAAACACAGAGAGACAGACTCGTAAACACAGAGAGAGACAGACTCGTACACACAGAGAGAGACAGACTCGTACACACACACAGAGAGACAGACTCGTACACACAGAGAGACAGACTCGTACACACAGAGAGAGACAGACTCGTAAACACAGAGAGAGACAGACTCGTACACACAGAGAGAGACAGACTCGTAAACACAGAGAGACAGACTCGTACACACAGAGAGAGACAGACTCGTACACACACACAGAGAGACAGACTCGTACACACACACAGAGAGACAGACTCGTACACACAGAGAGACAGACCGGGAAGCTGCTCACCTGACCACTCCGTTCTCCAGTCCCCCTGTAATGACGTTGACAGACACTCCCTCCGGCTGATTGGAGAACGCCACAGAGCAGATGATCTCACGACAGTGGACGTGGCCAATCAGATCGCCGTTCACAGTCCACAACCGTAGGTCACTGCCCCCGCCCACTGAATGAACACAATGACATCATAGGTTAGAGGATGAGTCAGACAGAGACAGACAGGTCCTCCCACTAGACTAGTCTATATACAGTAACAGACAGGTCCTCCCACTAGACTAGACTATATACAGTAACAGACAGGTCCTCCCACTAGACTAGACTATATACAGTAACAGACAGGTCCTCCCACTAGTCTATATACAGTAACAGACAGGTCCTCCCACTAGACTAGTCTATATACAGTAACAGACAGGTCCTCCCACTAGACTAGTCTATATACAGTAACAGACAGGTCCTCCCACTAGACTAGTCTATATACAGTAACAGACAGGTCCTCCCACTAGTCTATATACAGTAACAGACAGGTCCTCCCACTAGACTAGTCTATATACAGTAACAGACAGGTCCTCCCACTAGACTAGTCTATATACAGTAACAGACAGGTCCTCCCACTACTAGACTAGTCTACTATATACAGTAACAGACAGGTCCTCCCACTAGACTAGTCTATATACAGTAACAGACAGGTCCTCCCACTAGAATAGACTATATACAGTAACAGACAGGTCCTCCCACTAGACTATATACAGTAACAGACAGGTCCTCCCACTAGACTATATACAGTAACAGACAGGTCCTCCCACTAGTCTATATACAGTAACAGACAGGTCCTCCCACTAGACTATATACAGTAACAGACAGGTCCTCACACTAGACTAGTCTATATACAGTAACAGACAGGTCCTCCCACTAGAATAGACTATATACAGTAACAGACAGGTCCTCCCACTAGACTATATACAGTAACAGACAGGTCCTCCCACTAGACTATATACAGTAACAGACAGGTCCTCCCACTAGACTATATACAGTAACAGACAGGTCCTCCCACTAGACTATATACAGTAACAGACAGGTCCTCCCACTAGACTATATACAGTAACAGACAGGTCCTCCCACTAGACTAGTCTATATACAGTAACAGACAGGTCCTCCCACTAGACTATATACAGTAACAGACAGGTCCTCCCACTAGACTATATACAGTAACAGACAGGTCCTCCCACTAGACTAGTCTATATACAGTAACAGACAGGTCCTCCCACTAGAATAGACTATATACAGTAACAGACAGGTCCTCCCACTAGACTAGTCTATATACAGTAACAGACAGGTCCTCCCACTAGACTAGTCTATATACAGTAACAGACAGGTCCTCCCACTAGACTAGTCTATATACAGTAACAGACAGGTCCTCCCACTAGACTAGTCTATATACAGTAACAGACAGGTCCTCCCACTAGACTATATACAGTAACAGACAGGTCCTCACACTAGACTAGTCTATATACAGTAACAGACAGGTCCTCCCACTAGAATAGACTATATACAGTAACAGACAGGTCCTCCCACTAGACTAGTCTATATACAGTAACAGACAGGTCCTCCCACTAGACTAGTCTATATACAGTAACAGACAGGTCCTCCCACTAGACTAGTCTATATACAGTAACAGACAGGTCCTCCCACTAGACTAGTCTATATACAGTAACAGACTGGTCCTCCCACTAGAATAGACTATATACAGTAACAGACAGGTCCTCCCACTAGAATAGACTATATACAGTAACAGACAGGTCCTCCCACTAGACTATATACAGTAACAGACAGGTCCTCCCACTAGACTATATACAGTAACAGACAGGTCCTCCCACTAGACTAGTCTATATACAGTAACAGACAGGTCCTCCCACTAGAATAGACTATATACAGTAACAGACAGGTCCTCCCACTAGACTATATACAGTAACAGACAGGTCCTCCCACTAGACTATATACAGTAACAGACAGGTCCTCCCACTAGACTATATACAGTAACAGACAGGTCCTCCCACTAGACTAGTCTATATACAGTAACAGACAGGTCCTCCCACTAGACTAGTCTATATACAGTAACAGACAGGTCCTCCCACTAGACTAGTCTATATACAGTAACAGACAGGTCCTCCCACTAGACTAGTCTATATACAGTAACAGACAGGTCCTCCCACTAGACTAGTCTATATACAGTAACAGACAGGTCCTCCCACTAGACTAGT
This sequence comes from Oncorhynchus nerka, assembly GCF_034236695.1. NCBI lineage: Eukaryota > Metazoa > Chordata > Actinopteri > Salmoniformes > Salmonidae > Oncorhynchus > Oncorhynchus nerka. Next base: position 2,537,100 of record NC_088418.1, on the reverse strand, counting down.
CTATATACAGTAACAGACAGGTCCTCCCACTAGTCTATATACAGTAACAGACAGGTCCTCCCACTAGACTAGTCTATATACAGTAACAGACAGGTCCTCCCACTAGACTAGTCTATATACAGTAACAGACAGGTCCTCCCACTAGACTATATACAGTAACAGACAGGTCCTCCCACTAGACTATATACAGTAACAGACAGGTCCTCCCACTAGACTATATACAGTAACAGACAGGTCCTCCCACTAGACTAGTCTATATACAGTAACAGACAGGTCCTCCCACTAGAATAGACTATATACAGTAACAGACAGGTCCTCCCACTAGACTAGTCTATATACAGTAACAGACAGGTCCTCCCACTAGACTATATACAGTAACAGACAGGTCCTCCCACTAGACTCTATATACAGTAACAGACAGGTCCTCACACTAGACTAGTCTATATACAGTAACAGACAGGTCCTCCCACTAGAATAGACTATATACAGTAACAGACAGGTCCTCCCACTAGACTATATACAGTAACAGACATGTCCTCCCACTAGACTATATACAGTAACAGACAGGTCCTCCCACTAGACTATATACAGTAACAGACAGGTCCTCCCACTAGACTAGTCTATATACAGTAACAGACAGGTCCTCCCACTAGACTATATACAGTAACAGACAGGTCCTCCCACTAGACTATATACAGTAACAGACAGGTCCTCCCACTAGACTAGTCTATATACAGTAACAGACAGGTCCTCCCACTAGTCTATATACAGTAACAGACAGGTCCTCCCACTAGACTAGTCTATATACAGTAACAGACAGGTCCTCCCACTAGAATAGACTATATACAGTAACAGACAGGTCCTCCCACTAGACTAGTCTATATACAGTAACAGACAGGTCCTCCCACTAGACTAGTCTATATACAGTAACAGACAGGTCCTCCCACTAGTCTATATACAGTAACAGACAGGTCCTCCCACTAGACTATATACAGTAACAGACAGGTCCTCACACTAGACTAGTCTATATACAGTAACAGACAGGTCCTCCCACTAGAATAGACTATATACAGTAACAGACAGGTCCTCCCACTAGACTAGTCTATATACAGTAACAGACAGGTCCTCCCACTAGACTAGTCTATATACAGTAACAGACAGGTCCTCCCACTAGACTAGTCTATATACAGTAACAGACAGGTCCTCCCACTAGACTAGTCTATATACAGTAACAGACTGGTCCTCCCACTAGACTAGTCTATATACAGTAACAGACTGGTCCTCCCACTAGAATAGACTATATACAGTAACAGACTGGTCCTCCCACTAGAATAGACTATATACAGTAACAGACAGGTCCGCCCACTAGACTAGTCTATATACAGTAACAGACAGGTCCTCCCACTAGACTATATACAGTAACAGACAGGTCCTCCCACTAGACTATATACAGTAACAGACAGGTCCTCCCACTAGACTATATACAGTAACAGACAGGTCCTCCCACTAGACTATATACAGTAACAGACAGGTCCTCCCACTAGACTATATACAGTAACAGACAGGTCCTCCCACTAGACTATATACAGTAACAGACAGGTCCTCCCACTAGACTATATACAGTAACAGACAGGTCCTCCCACTAGACTATATACAGTAACAGACAGGTCCTCCCACTAGACTATATACAGTAACAGACAGGTCCTCCCACTAGACTAGTCTATATACAGTAACAGACAGGTCCTCCCACTAGACTAGTCTATATACAGTAACAGACAGGTCCTCCCACTAGACTATATACAGTAACAGACAGGTCCTCCCACTAGACTAGTCTATATACAGTAACAGACAGGTCCTCCCACTAGACTAGTCTATATACAGTAACAGACAGGTCCTCCCACTAGTCTATATACAGTAACAGACAGGTCCTCCCACTAGACTAGTCTATATACAGTAACAGACAGGTCCTCCCACTAGAATAGACTATATACAGTAACAGACAGGTCCTCCCACTAGACTAGTCTATATACAGTAACAGACAGGTCCTCCCACTAGACTATATACAGTAACAGACAGGTCCTCCCACTAGACTATATACAGTAACAGACAGGTCCTCCCACTAGACTAGTCTATATACAGTAACAGACAGGTCCTCCCACTAGACTAGTCTATATACAGTAACAGACAGGTCCTCCCACTAGACTAGTCTATATACAGTAACAGACAGGTCCTCCCACTAGTCTATATACAGTAACAGACAGGTCCTCCCACTAGTCTATATACAGTAACAGACAGGTCCTCCCACTAGTCTATATACAGTAACAGACAGGTCCTCCCACTAGACTAGTCTATATACAGTAACAGACAGGTCCTCCCACTAGACTAGTCTATATACAGTAACAGACAGGTCCTCCCACTAGAATAGACTATATACAGTAACAGACAGGTCCTCCCACTAGACTAGTCTATATACAGTAACAGACAGTTCCTCCCACTAGACTAGTCTATATTCAGTAACAGACAGGTCCTCCCACTAGACTAGTCTATATACAGTAACAGACAGGTCCTCCCACTAGACTATATACAGTAACAGACAGGTCCTCCCACTAGAATAGACTATATACAGCATACAGTTCCTCACCTGAGTCACAGACCGTAGCGATGTCCCCTGTGGTCTCGCTGGCTGACACTGCGGTCACCGGGCTCTTGTGACCTGTCAGGCTCTGGACATAACACAACCTAACAAGACAAACAACAGGTCATTTTCCCCCTGTCTTTCATGAATAACGAAGGGACATTGTCACCACGTACACCCACCTGTTGAGGTCCCAGAGGATGCATGTTCCATCCCTGGACACAGAGATAAGGATGCTGTATGGTTTACACACATGGAGGCTGGTCACCTCAGAGCTGTGGCCATACAGGTGGACCCGAGACTCTACCTCCATCTCTGTAGGCTGCAAGAAGAAATACACAGGGAGGAGGAGGAGGAGGGAGTTATATATAGGAGCATAAGAAACACAAGACCAAACCTAAAAGCATAGAGAATGAAACATGTTTTGATGATGATGGAGAAATCTAAGGAAGTGTCATGACGCTGGCCTGGGGGTAGGTTTATGACAGTCATAAATACCTCTCCCCCTTTTTTCCTCTCTCTACCCTACTGATGCGACTATTGAAAATCCCTTGGTTAACATAGAGATTCTGGGAACATCAGAAGGTGGGAGGAAATGAACCATATTTTGGTAATCCAACCAGTTGAACATATGCAGTGGTACTTAATGAATATGATGTCAGTTCGGTTGTCATCTGAGACATTCTCATCAATGATAAGATGACATAAACTCTACAGTGGAAAGTCTACACATTATAGTTATTAGATTCACATGGAATTGTTGTGCAATTTAAATGTTTGAATATTAAATTATTTGTGATGGGATGAAATGTGATTTTAGCTTCTAAAATGTGAGATTTGGGTTTTCATAAATTAATTAGGCCCGACTCAGTGGCCCGCCCACGTGAAGAGACATAGGTTATAACCAATGAAACACGCCCTCCTCTCCCTTCCTATATAAAGCCTTGACGAAAATGTAACCTCCTGTTCAGAGGACGACGGTCCATACGTTGAAAAGGACTAACATGTCAACTACAGAACTAAGCCAACCTCAGCGTGAGCTTTGGTTGTGAATGGTATGAACTTATTCACTAAAGAAGTGAGACATCCTAGCCGTTGAGTTAGCAACAGCAGCTAAAAACCTGGGCTAGGAAAGGACAGACAGAGTATCCCGTCTACCACCTAACGACGACACTACAAAGTTTCCCGTTCACCACCAGAGACACTCTTCAAAGGACTCTGTTGGGCAACACGGCCTTCCATCTACCACCAACCTATTGAAGCGCAGCTCAGAGTAAATATTTATTTCATTTTCCTTTTCCAAATGGGCGGTAATTTAGAATGCACGAGATACTGTATTTTTACGATAGGACAGCTTCTCCCTTTGTCCCTCAGGCTTCCCGCTCTTTCACTCAAACCCAGCCCTTTTCTTTTGTGTAACCAGCTGTCATATCCGTTTTGTCCGCCAGGGCCGTTTTCCTTTATGACGTCATTTGTAATCAAAGTATGATTCATTCTGTGTAGATGTAATTCTGTGTGATTATTTAGGTATTTAGTAAATAAATAATTAAACCCAATTTTTTATTGCTGATTCAACTTGTTAGCCAGGGTTCGTGAAGAATTTACAACTTTAAGATGAGACTGAATTAAGGTGACAATTAATATAGACTGCTATTGATGTAAAATATGACCAGGTCTTTAAGAGTTTATTTGGAAGATAAAAGCTCTATAAATATTATTTTGTGGTGCCCCGACTTTCTAGTTAATTACCTTTACACGATTAGCTCAATCAGGTAATATTAATTACAGAGAAAGGATTTTATAGAATAGCATGTCTTTTCACTTAATCCGGCATAGCCAAAGACACGACAGAAGTGATTGAGAAATATATCTAATCAAAGACAGAGAACCAGACAACTATAAATATACACCTTCAATATGGAGAAACATTGAAGCAATACACACTGAAGCAATACACACTGAAGCAATACACACTGAAGCAATACACACTGAAGCAATACACACTGAAGAACAAAAAATGGAGCAGAAAATCACAGGAATCCATAGAATCAAACCACTTCTGGGAGAATTGGAATAAATTAACACCTTGCAACCCTCTACAGCAATATAACAAAGAGCCCAGAACAAAAATAAATCATCTTGTAGAAAGACACCACAAAAAATCAAAGTAAACTTCAATGCTATTTGTCTCTAAACAGACAGTTGGCAGACTATCTGACCACTGTGACTGATAGAAAACTGAGGAAAACATTGACTAGGTACTCAGTGAGCACAGTCTGGATATAGAGACCGGTCGACACAGACAAACCTGGCTGCCCAGAGAGGACAGTCTGGCTATAGAGACCGGTCGTCACAGACAAACCTGGCTGCCCAGAGAGGACAGTCTGGCTATAGAGACCGGTCGTCACAGACAAACCTGGCTGCCCAGAGAGGACAGTCTGGCTATAGAGACCGGTCGTCACAGACAAACCTGGCTGCCCAGAGAGGACAGTCTGGCTATAGAGACCAAACCTGGCTGCCCAGTCTGGCTATAGAGACAGACAAACCTGGCTGCCCAGAGACAGTCTGGCTACAGTCTGGCTATGGCTGCCCAGAGACCGGCTATAGAGACCGGTCGTCACAGACAAACCTGGCTGCCCAGAGAGGACAGTCTGGCTATAGAGACCGGTCGTCCAAACCTGGCTGCCCAGAGAGGACAGTCTGGCTAGACAAACCCTGGCTGCCCAGAGAGGACAGTCTGGCTATAGAGACCGGTCGACACAGACAAACCTGGCTGCCCAGAGAGGACAGTCTGGCTATAGAGACCGGTCGACACAGACAAACCTGGCTGCCCAGAGAGGACAGTCTGGCTATAGAGACCGGTCGTAACAGACAAACCTGGCTGCCCAGAGAGGACAGTCTGGCTATAGAGACCGGTCGTAACAGACAAACCTGGCTGCCCAGAGAGGACAGTCTGTGCTCACTCTGCTCCAGGGGAGAGGTAGAGTTGCATTTCCTATTACACTGGTGACATATACTTAGACCTAAGAGAAAATTTCTTTCCCAAAATTATAATTCAATACAAAGAAATTGAAACTATAAAAGATGAAGAAAAAATAAAAATATTTATTGGGTGAAAAGCCAACATGTGTCCTCCTGCCACAACCTGAGGGACAGCCAGACATGTGTCCTCCTGCCACAACCTGAGGGACAGCCAGACATGTGTCCTCCTGCCACAACCTGAGGGACAGCCAGACATGTGTCCTCCTGCCACAACCTGAGGGACAGCCAGACATGTGTCCTCCTGCCACAACCTGAGGGACAGCCAGACATGTGTCCTCCTGCCACAACCTGAGGGACAGCCAGACATGTGTCCTCCTGCCACAACCTGAGGGACAGCCAACATGTGTCCTCCTGCCACAACCTGAGGGACAGCTAGTGAAAAGTGCAAAGTCATGTCGATAATATTTCCCATCTTGTTTTGTCTTTCATACCAGGTCATGTGTCTTCTCAGTCATGTTGACACTGGTCTACTACCAGGTCATGTGTCTTCTCAGTCATGTTGACACTGGTCTACTACCAGGTCATGTGTCTTCTCAGTCATGCTGACACTGGTCTACTACCAGGTCATGCGTCTTCTCAGTCATGTTGACACTGGTCTACTACCAGGTCATGTGTCTTCTCAGTCATGTTGACACTGGTCTACTACCAGGTCATGTGTCTTCTCAGTCATGTTGACACTGGTCTACTACCAGGTCATGTGTTTCACTCAGTCATGTTGATGTTGACTGGTCTACTACCAGGTCATGTGTCTTCTCAGTCATGTTGACACTGGTCTACTACCAGGTCATGTGTCTTCTCAGTCATGTTGACACTGGTCTACTACCAGGTCATGTGTTTCCTCAGTCATGTTGACACTGGTCTACTACCAGGTCATGTGTCTTCTCAGTCATGTTGACACTGGTCTACTACCAGGTCATGTGTCTTCTCAGTCATGTTGACACTGGTCTACTACCAGGTCATGTGTCTTCTCAGTCATGGTTGACACTGGTCTCTACTACCAGGTCATGTGTCTTCCAGTCAGTCATGGTCTGACACTGGTCTACTACCAGGTCATGTGTTTCCTCAGTCATGTTGACACTGGTCTACTACCAGGTCATGTGTCTTCTCAGTCATGTTGACACTGGTCTACATGTTGACACAGGTCATGTGTCTTCTCAGTCATGTTGACACTGGTCTACTACCAGGTCATGTGTCTTCTCAGTCATGTTGACACTGGTCTACTACCAGGTCATGTGTCTTCTCAGTCATGTTGACACTGGTCTACTACCAGGTCATGTGTCTTCTCAGTCATGTTGACACTGGTCTACTACCAGGTCATGTGTCTTCTCAGTCATGTTGACACTGGTCTACTACCAGGTCATGTGTCTTCTCAGTCATGTCTGACACTGGTCTACTACCAGGTCATGTGTCTTCTCAGTCATGTCACTGGTCTACTACCAGGTTGAGTCACACTGGTCTACTACCAGGTCATGTGTCTTCTCAGTCATGTTGACACTGGTCTACTTCTCAGTCATGTTGAGGTCATGTGTCTTCTCAGTCATGTTGACACTGGTCTACTACCAGGTCATGTGTCTTCTCAGTCATGTTGACACTGGTCTACTACCAGGTCATTGTCTTCTCAGTTATGTGACACTGGTCTACTACCAGGTCATGTGTCTTCTCAGTCATGCATGGTCTACTACCAGATATTGTTTCTCAGTTGTACACTGTTACTCAGGTCATGTTAATGGTAATCCTACAGGTCATGTTCTTCTCAGTCAGTTGTTGTTAATGGTAATCCCATGTTGTAGTTGTTGTTAATGGTAATCATGTGTCTTCCATGTTGTAGTTGTTGTTAATGGTAATCATGTGTCCATGTTGTAGGTTGGTTGTTCTTCTCAATGGTAATCCCATCATGTTGTTCTACTTTGTTGTTAATGGTAATCCCATGTTGTTGTTGTTAATGGTAATCCCATGTTGTTGTTGTTGTTAATGGTAATCCCATGTTGTTGTTGTTAATGGTAATCCCATGTTGTAGTTGTTGTTAATGGTAATCCCATGTTGTAGTTGTTGTTAATGGTAATCCCATGTTGTAGTTGTTGTTAATGGTAATCCCATGTTGTAGTTGTTGTTAATGGTAATCCCATGTTGTAGTTGTTGTTAATGGTAATCCCATGTTGTTGTTGTTGTTAATGGTAATCCCATGTTGTTGTTGTTGTTAATGGTAATCCCATGTTGTAGTTGTTGTTAATGGTAATCCCATGTTGTAGTTGTTGTTAATGGTAATCCCATGTTGTAGTTGTTGTTAATGGTAATCCCATGTTGTAGTTGTTGTTAATGGTAATCCCATGTCCACTACTACTATTATTATTGCTGTTGGTCCCACCATTTATTTAGATATAAATATATATATAATTGTTCTATATGTATACTTTCACAATGTAAGTAATAATGAACTTGCCATGTCAATAAAGTCAATTGAACTGAGACAGAGAGCGAGCCAGACAGAGAGCGAGCCAGACAGAGAGCGAGCCAGACAGAGAGCGAGACAGACAGAGAGCGAGACAGACAGAGAGCGAGACACAGACAGAGAGCGAGACAGACAGAGAGCGAGACAGACAGAGAGCGAGACAGACAGAGAGCGAGACAGACAGAGAGCGAGACAGAGAGCGAGACAGACAGAGAGCGAGACAGAGTATGCACTGTGGGGGTCTAGGGGGAGGGATAATGGTAGGTCAGTGGGTGTTGATGTGGAGGCGGACGGATGGAAGGATGGAGAGAGGACGATGGCTGGAGGGTGGATGGTGACTGAGGGTGTTGCCATGGAGACCCACGGTACTGTACTCAATGTGGTGCTGGTAAAGAGAGAGAGCGAGAGAAGAGAGAGCGAAGAAGAAAGAGAAAGGGGAGAAAGAGAAAGAGACAGAAAAGGAAAGGGAGCCCTGTCAAAAGGGAGGGAAGAGGGAGAAGAGAGAGAGAGGAGAAGAGAGAGAGAGGGAGAAGAGAGAGAGGGGAGAGAGAGAGGGGAAGAGAGAGAGGGGAAGAGAGAGAGGGGGAAGAGAGAGAGGGGGAGAGAGAGAGAAGAGAGAGAGGGGAAGAAGAGAGGGGAAGAGAGAGAAGAGAAGAGAGGGGGAGAAGAGAGAGAGGGGGAAGAGAGAGAGGGAGAAGAGAGAGAGGGAGAAGAGAGAGGGAGGGAGAAGAGAGAGAGAGAGGGAGAAAGAAGAGAGAGAGAGAGAGGGAGAAGAGAGAGGGAGAGAAAGAAAGACATGGCTCTCAAGAGAAGACAAGCTGTGCTCACTGCCCACAAAATGAGGTGGAAACTGAGCTGCACTTCCTAACCTCCTGCCAAATGTATGACCATATTAGACACATATTTTCCTCAGATTACACAGATCCACAAAGAATACAAAAAAAATCAAGCACACAGCCATGCAATCTCCATAGACAAACACTGGCAGTAGAATGGCCCTTACTGAAGAGCTCAGTCACTTTCAACGTGGGGAGAGATTCGAGGATGATTCTGTGCTTCCAAGTCTGTTAATCAAATTTCTGCCCTGTTAGAGCTGCCCCCGTCAACTGTAGAAGTGAAGATGGAAACGTCTAAGCAACAAAGGCTCACCTGCAAAGAGCCCTGACCACACAACCTCAGAGAATGAACACATTTGGTGCTGAAGCTGAGCTGTCCTCAGTTGCAACACTCACTACCGAGTTCCAAGCTGCCTCTTGAAGCAACGTCAGCACAATAACTGTTAGTCGGGAGCTTCATGAAATGGGTTTCCATGGCCGAGCAGATGCATACAAACCTAAGATCACCATGCACAATGCCAAGCGCTGGCTGGAGTGGTGTACAGATCACCACCATTGGACTCTGGAGCAGTGGAAACGCGTTCTCTGGAGTGATGAATCACACTTCACCATCTGGCAGTCCGATGGTTGAATCTGTGTTTGGCGGATGCCAGGAGAACGCTACCTGCCCCAATGCATAGTTCCAACTGTAATGTTTGGTGGAGGAGGAATAATGGTCTGGGTCTGTTTTTCATCGTTCAGGCCCCTTAGTTCCTGTGAAGGGAAATCTTAACGCTACAGCATTCGATGACATGATTCTGTGCTTCCAACTTTAAGGCAACAGTTTGGGGAAGGCCCTTCTCTGCTTCAGCATGACAACGCCGTCGTGCACATAGCGAGGTCCATACAGAAATGGTTTGTCGAGATCGGTGTGGAAGAACTTGACTGGCCTGCACAGAGCCCTGACCTCAACACCATAGAACACATTTGGGATGAATTGGAAAGCGGACTACGAGCCAGGCCTAATCACTCAACATCAGTGGACGGCCTCACCAATGAACCTCAGTAGTTTACCTGGTGGAGTCATGAAGTGATATTAAAGACTAGGTACCCACAGCATTGTTCCTACATCTAGTGGAAAGCCTTCCCAGAAGAGTAGAGGCTGTTATAGCAGCAATGTTCCTACATCTAGTGGAAAGCCTTCCCAGAAGAGTGGAGGCTGTTATAGCAGCAATGTTCCTACATCTAGTGGAAAGCCTTCCCAGAAGAGTGGAGGCTGTTATAGCAGCAATGTTCCTACATCTAGTGGAAAGCCTTCCCAGAAGAGTGGAGGCTGTTATAGCAGCAAAGGGGGACCAACTCAATATTAATGATTTTGGACTGAGATGTTTGAGGAGCAGGTGTCCACATACTTTTGTTTATGCAGTGTGTATATATATTGAGAGAGAGAGAGAGAGTAGTTTAGAGAGAGAGAGAGTGATATTAAAGAGAGAGGAGAGAGAGAGAGAAGAGACAGAGAGAGAGACAGAGAGAGAGAGACAGAGAGAGAGAGACAGAGAGAGAGAGAGAGAGAGAGACAGAGAGAGAGAGAGAGAGAGAGAGACAGAGAGAGAGAGACAGAGAGAGAGAGGTACAGTTTTACAGAGAGAGAGAGACAGAGAGAGTGGAGAGAGACCGTAGAAGAGAGACTAGACAGAGACAGAGAGAGACAGAGAGAGACAGAGAGATATTAAAGACAGAGAGACAGAGAGACAGAGAGAGAGACAGAGAGAGAGAGAGAGAGAGAGAGAGAGAGAGAGAGAGAGAGAGAGAGACAGAGAGAGAGAGAGAGAGAGCGACAGTAGTTTACCTGAGACAGAGAGAGACAGAGGGAGATGAGAGAGAGATAGAGAGGCTTGTACTACTCACAGTTGAAGTATTGGTGGAAGCGGTTAATATAGGCCTGTGATGACTCCACACCTACTGCCCGTATGTGAACAGCTGACAACCATCAGACACCCAGGCACACGCTGTTACCTAGAGAGAGAGAATGATAAACACAGTAGTCATCATACAGTAGGTGATGTACTAAAGAAAAGTACAAGGGAGTTGTGGAGTCTCTCATTGCTCTGTCATTAACAGCCTCAAGGAGTTGTGGAGTCTCCCATTGCCCTGTCATTAACAGCCTCAATGAGTTGTGGAGTCTCCCTGGTGGAGTCCCTCATTGCCCTGTCATTAACAGCCTCAAGGAGTTGTGGAGTCTCTCATTGCCCTGTCATTAACAGCCTCAAGGAGTTGTGGAGTCTCTCATTGCCCTGTCATTAACAGCCTCAAGGAGTTGTGGAGTCTCTCATTGCCCTGTCATTAACAGCCTCAAGGAGTCGTGGAGTCTCTCATTGCCCTGTCATTAACAGCCTCAATGAGTTGTGGAGTCTCTCATTGCCCTGTCATTAACAGCCTCAAGGAGTTGTGGAGTCTCCCATTGCCCTGTCATTAACAGCCTCAAGGAGTTGTGGAGTCTCCTAATCCTCTGTCATTAACAGCCTCAAGGAGTTGTGGCGTCCCTCATTGCCCTGTCATTAACAGCCTCAGTGAGTTGTGGAGTCTCCTAATCCTCTGTCATTAACAGCCTCAAGGAGTTGTGGAGTCTCCTAATCCTCTGTCATTAACAGCCTCAAGGAGTTGTGGAGTCTCTCATTGCCCTGTCATTAACAGCCTCAATGAGTTGTGGAGTCTCTCATTGCCCTGTCATTAACAGCCTCAATGAGTTGTGGAGTCTCTCATTGCCCTGTCATTAACAGCCTCAATGAGTTGTGGAGTCTCTCATTGCCCTGTCATTAACAGCCTCAAGGAGTTGTGGAGTCTCTCATTGCCCTGTCATTAACAGCCTCAAGGAGTTGTGGAGTCTCCTGGTGGAGTATCTGGGTCACCTGGATCATGGTCTTAATCTTTTACCTGGTGGAGTCAGCTATATAAATATACATTGAGGGTTTAGTGATATTAAAGACTAGGTATAGTAGTTTACCTGGTGGAGTGGAGAGCACTGTATGAAGTGATATTAAAGGTACAGTAGTTTACCTGGTGGAGTGGAGAGAGCACCTGGTGGAGTATGAAGTGATATTAAAGGTACAGTAGTTTACCTGGTTTACCTGGTGGAGTGGAGAGCACTGTATGAAGTGATATTAAAGGTACAGTAGTTTACCTGGTGGAGTGGAGAGCACTGTATGAAGTGATATTAAAGGTACAGTAGTTTACCTGGTGGACCTGTGGAGAGCACTGTGGAGAGCACTGTATGAAGTGATATTAAAGGTACAGTAGTTTACCTGGTGGAGTGGAGAGCACTGTATGAAGTGATATTAAAGACTAGGTACAGTAGTTTACCTGGTGGAGTGGAGTGAGCACTGAAGTGATATTAAAGACTGGTAAGTTGATGGGTATAGTAGTTCCTGGTGGAGTGGAGAGCTCTGTTTGCTCTTTAGCCTCAGCATGTTGTCAGCATAGCCCCAACTCAAGATGGCAGACCACTGGATATCTGTACTGTGCATGCTCCTCACACCTAGAGACACAGAGGAGAGGGTCAGTGCTCCTCACACCTAGAGACACAGAGGAGAGGGTCAGTGCTCCTCAACACCTAGAGACACAGAGGAGAGGGTCAGTGCTCCTCACACCTAGAGACACAGAGGAGAGGGTCAGTGCTCCTCAACACCTAGAGACACAGAGGAGAGGGTCAGTGCTCCTCAAGTGATATTAAAGGTACACCTAGAGACACAGAGGAGAGGGTCAGTGCTCCTCAACACCTAGAGACACAGAGGAGAGGGTCAGTGCTCCTCACACCTAGAGACACAGAGGAGAGGGTCAGTGCTCCTCACACCTAGAGACACAGAGGAGAGGGTCAGTGCTCCTCACACCTAGAGACACAGAGGAGAGGGTCAGTGCTCCTCAACACCTAGAGACACAGAGGAGAGGGTCAGTGCTCCTCAACACCTAGAGACACAGAGGAGAGGGTCAGTGCTCCTCAACACCTAGAGACACAGAGGAGAGGGTCAGTGCTCCTCAACACCTAGAGACACAGAGGAGAGGGTCAGTGCTCCTCAACACCTAGAGACACAGAGGAGAGGGTCAGTGCTCCTCAACACCTAGAGACACAGAGGAGAGGGTCAGTGCTCCTCAACACCTAGAGACACAGAGGAGAGGGTCAGTGCTCCTCAACACCTAGAGACACAGAGGAGAGGGTCAGTGCTCCTCACACCTAGAGACACAGAGGAGAGGGTCAGTGCTCCTCAACACCTAGAGACACAGAGGAGAGGGTCAGTGCTCCTCAACACCTAGAGACACAGAGGAGAGGGTCAGTGCTCCTCAACACCTAGAGACACAGAGGAGAGGGTCAGTGCTCCTCACACCCTAGAGACACAGAGGAGAGGGTCAGTGCTCCTCAACCTAGAGACACAGAGGAGAGGGTCAGTGCTCCTCAACACCTAGAGACACAGAGGAGAGGGTCAGTGCTCCTCAACACCTAGAGACACAGAGGAGAGGGTCAGTGCTCCTCAACACCTAGAGACACAGAGGAGAGGGTCAGTGCTCCTCAACACCTAGAGACACAGAGACACAGAGGAGAGGTCAGTGCTCCTCACAGAGGAGAGGGTCAGTGCACCCTAGAGACACAGAGGAGAGGGTCAGTGCTCCTCAACACCTAGAGACACAGAGGAGACACAGAGGAGAGTGCTCCTCAACACCTAGAGACACAGAGGAGAGGGTCAGTGCTCCTCAACACCTAGAGACACAGAGGAGAGGGTCAGTGCTCCTCACACCTAGAGACACAGAGGAGAGGGTCAGTGCTCCTCAACACCTAGAGACACAGAGGAGGGTCAGTGCTCCTCAACACCTAGAGACACAGAGGAGAGGGTCAGTGCTCCTCAACACCTAGAGACACAGAGGAGAGGGTCAGTGCTCCTCAACACCTAGAGACACAGAGGAGAGGGTCAGTGCTCCTCAACACCTAGAGACACAGAGGAGAGGGTCAGTGCTCCTCAACACCTAGAGACACAGAGGAGAGGGTCAGTGCTCCTCAACACCTAGAGACACAGAGGAGAGGGTCAGTGCTCCTCAACACCTAGAGACACAGAGGAGAGGGTCAGTGCTCCTCAACACCTAGAGACACAGAGGAGAGGGTCAGTGCTCCTCAACACCTAGAGACACAGAGGAGAGGGTCAGTGCTCCTCAACACCTAGAGACACAGAGGAGAGGGTCAGTGCTCCTCAACACCTAGAGACACAGAGGAGAGGGTCAGTGCTCCTCAACACCTAGAGACACAGAGGAGAGGGTCAGTGCTCCTCAACACCTAGAGACACAGAGGAGAGGGTCAGTGCTCCTCAACACCTAGAGACACAGAGGAGAGGGTCAGTGCTCCTCAACACCTAGAGACACAGAGGAGAGGGTCAGTGCTCCTCAACACCTAGAGACACAGAGGAGAGGGTCAGTGCTCCTCAACACCTAGAGACACAGAGGAGAGGGTCAGTGCTCCTCAACACCTAGAGACACAGAGGAGAGGGTCAGTGCTCCTCACAGAGGAGGGTCACCTAGACCTAGACACAGAGGAGAGGGTCAGTGCTCCTCAACACCTAGAGACACAGAGGAGAGGGTCAGTGCTCCTCAACACCTAGAGACACAGAGGAGAGGGTCAGTGCTCCTCAACACCTAGAGACACAGAGGAGAGGGTCAGTGCTCCTCAACACCTAGAGACACAGAGGAGAGGGTCAGTGCTCCTCAACACCTAGAGACACAGAGGAGAGGGTCAGTGCTCCACCTAGAGACACAGAGGAGAGGGTCAGTGCACACCTAGAGACACAGAGGAGAGGGTCAGTGCTCCTCAACACCTAGAGACACAGAGGAGAGGGTCAGTGCTCCTCACAGAGGAGAGGTCACCTAGAGACACAGAGGAGAGGGTCAGTGCTCCTCAACACCTAGAGACACAGAGGAGAGGGTCAGTGCTCCTCAACACCTAGAGACACAGAGGAGAGGGTCAGTGCTCCTCAACACCTAGAGACACAGAGGAGAGGGTCAGTGCTCCTCAACACCTAGAGACACAGAGGAGAGGGTCAGTGCTCCTCAACACCTAGAGACACAGAGGAGAGGGTCAGTGCTCCTCAACACCTAGAGACACAGAGGAGAGGGTCAGTGCTCCTCAACACCTAGAGACACAGAGGAGAGGGTCAGTGCTCCTCAACACCTAGAGACACAGAGGAGAGGGTCACAGAGAGACACAGAGAGAGGTCAGTGCTCCTCAACACCTAGAGACACAGAGGAGAGGGTCAGTGCTCCTCAACACCTAGAGACACAGAGGAGAGGGTCAGTGCTCCTCAACACCTAGAGACACAGAGGAGAGGGTCAGTGCTCCTCAACACCTAGAGACACAGAGGAGAGGGTCAGTGCTCCTCACACCTAGAGACACAGAGAGGGTCAGTGCTCCTCAACACCTAGAGACACAGAGGAGAGGGTCAGTGCTCCTCAACACCTAGAGACACAGAGGAGAGGGTCAGTGCTCCTCAACACCTAGAGACACAGAGGAGAGGGTCAGTGCTCCTCAACACCTAGAGACACAGAGGAGAGGGTCAGTGCTCCTCAACACCTAGAGACACAGAGGAGAGGGTCAGTGCTCCTCAACACCTAGAGACACAGAGGAGAGGGTCAGTGCTCCTCAACACCTAGAGACACAGAGGAGAGGGTCAGTGCTCCTCAACACCTAGAGACACAGAGGAGAGGGTCAGTGCTCCTCAACACCTAGAGACACAGAGGAGAGGGTCAGTGCTCCTCAACACCTAGAGACACAGAGGAGAGGGTCAGTGCTCCTCAACACCTAGAGACACAGAGGAGAGGGTCAGTGCTCCTCAACACCTAGAGACACAGAGGAGAGGGTCAGTGCTCCTCAACACCTAGAGACACAGAGGAGAGGGTCAGTGCTCCTCAACACCTAGAGACACAGAGGAGAGGGTCAGTGCTCCTCAACACCTAGAGACACAGAGGAGAGGGTCAGTGCTCCTCAACACCTAGACACAGACACAGAGGACACAGAGGAGAGGGTCAGTGCTCCTCAACACCTAGAGACACAGAGGAGAGGGTCAGTGCTCCTCAACACCTAGAGACACAGAGGAGAGGGTCAGTGCTCCTCAACACCTAGAGACACAGAGGAGAGGGTCAGTGCTCCTCAACACCTAGAGACACAGAGGAGAGGGTCAGTGCTCCTCAACACCTAGAGACACAGAGGAGAGGGTCAGTGCTCCTCAACACCTAGAGACACAGAGGAGAGGGTCAGTGCTCCTCAGAGGAGAGGGTCACCTAGAGACACAGAGGAGAGGGTCAGTGCTCCTCAACACCTGAGACACAGAGGAGAGGGTCAGTGCTCTCAACACCTAGAGACACAGAGGAGAGGGTCAGTGCTCCTCACACCTAGACAGAGGAGAGGGTCAGTGCTCCTCAACACCTAGAGACACAGAGGAGAGGGTCAGTGCTCCTCAACACCTAGAGACACAGAGGAGAGGGTCAGTGCTCCTCAACACCTAGAGACACAGAGGAGAGGGTCAGTGCTCCTCAACACCTAGAGACACAGAGGAGAGGGTCAGTGCTCCTCAACACCTAGAGACACAGAGGAGAGGGTCAGTGCTCCTCAACACCTAGAGACACAGAGGAGAGGGTCAGTGCTCCTCAACACCTAGAGACAGTGCTCACAGAGGAGAGGGTCAGTGCTCCTCAACACCTAGAGACACAGAGGAGAGGGTCAGTGCTCCTCAACACCTAGAGACACAGAGGAGAGGGTCAGTGCTCCTCAACACCTAGAGACACAGAGGAGAGGGTCAGTGCTCCTCAACACCTAGAGACACAGAGGAGAGGGTCAGTGCTCCTCAACACCTAGAGACACAGAGGAGAGGGTCAGTGCTCCTCAACACCTAGAGGAGGAGGGGTCAGTGCTCCTCAACACCTAGAGACACAGAGGAGAGGGTCAGTGCTCCTCAACACCTAGAGACACAGAGGAGAGGGTCAGTGCTCCTCAACACCTAGAGACACAGAGGAGAGGGTCAGTGCTCCTCAACACCTAGAGACACAGAGGAGAGGGTCAGTGCTCCTCAACACCTAGAGACACAGAGGAGAGGGTCAGTGCTCCTCAACACCTAGAGACACAGAGGAGAGGGTCAGGGTCAGTGAGACTCAGAGGAGAGGGTCAGTGCTCCTCAACACCTAGAGACACAGAGGAGAGGGTCAGTGCTCCTCAACACCTAGAGACACAGAGGAGAGGGTCAGTGCTCCTCAACACCTAGAGACACAGAGGAGAGGGTCAGTGCTCCTCAACACCTGCTCCTCAACACCTAGAGACACAGAGGAGAGGGTCAGTGCTCCTCAACACCTAGAGACACAGAGGAGAGGGGTCAGTGCTCCTCAACACCTAGAGACACAGAGGAGAGGGTCAGTGCTCCTCAACACCTAGAGACACAGAGGAGAGGGTCAGTGCTCCTCAACACCTAGAGACACAGAGGAGAGGGTCAGTGCTCCTCAACACCTAGAGACACAGAGGAGAGGGTCAGTGCTCCTCAACACCTAGAGACACAGAGGAGAGGGTCAGTGCTCCTCAACACCTAGAGACACAGAGGAGAGGGTCAGTGCTCCTCAACACCTAGAGACACAGAGGAGAGGGTCAGTGCTCCTCAACACCTAGAGACACAGAGGAGAGGGTCAGTGCTCCTCAACACCTAGAGACACAGAGGAGAGGGTCAGTGCTCCTCAACACCTAGAGACACAGAGGAGAGGGTCAGTGAGACACAGAGGAGAGGGTCCTCAACACCTAGAGACACAGAGGAGAGGGTCAGTGCTCCTCAGAGAGAGGGGGTCAGTGCTCCTCAACACCTAGAGACACAGAGGAGAGGGTCAGTGCTCCTCAACACCTAGAGACACAGAGGAGAGGGTCAGTGCTCCTCAACACCTAGAGACACAGAGGAGAGGGTCAGTGCTCCTCAACACCTAGAGACACAGAGGAGAGGGTCAGTGCTCCTCAACACCTAGAGACACAGAGGAGAGGTGCTCAGTGCTCCTCAACACCTAGAGACACAGAGGAGAGGGTCAGTGCTCCTCAACACCTAGAGACACAGAGGAGAGGGTCAGTGCTCCTCAACACCTAGAGACACAGAGGAGAGGGTCAGTGCTCCTCAAGACCTCAACACACAGAGGAGAGGGTCAGTGCTCCTCAACACCTAGAGACACAGAGGAGAGGGTCAGTGCTCCTCAACACCTAGAGACACAGAGGAGAGGGTCAGTGCTCCTCAACACCTAGAGACACAGAGGAGAGGGTCAGTGCTCCTCAACACCTAGAGACACAGAGGAGAGGGGGTCAGTGCTCCTCAACACCTAGAGACACAGAGGGAGAGGGTCAGTGCTCCTCAACACCTAGAGACACAGAGGAGAGGGTCAGTGCTCCTCAACACCTAGAGACACAGAGGAGAGGGTCAGTGCTCCTCAACACCTAGAGACACAGAGGAGAGGGTCAGTGCTCCTCAACACCTAGAGACACAGAGGAGGGTCAGTGCTCCTCAACACCTAGAGACACAGAGGAGAGGGTCAGTGCTCCTCAACACCTAGAGACACAGAGGAGAGGGTCAGTGCTCCTCAACACCTAGAGACACAGAGGAGAGGGTCAGTGCTCCTCAACACCTAGAGACACAGAGGAGAGGGTCAGTGCTCCTCAACACCTAGAGACACAGAGGAGAGGGTCAGTGCTCCTCAACACCTAGAGACACAGAGGAGAGGGTCAGTGCTCCTCAACACCTAGAGACACAGAGGAGAGGGTCAGTGCTCCTCACACCTAGAGACACAGAGGAGAGGGTGCTCCTCAACACCTAGAGACACAGAGGAGAGGGTCAGTGCTCCTCAACACCTAGAGACACAGAGGAGAGGGTCAGTGCTCCTCAACACCTAGAGACACAGAGGAGAGGGTCAGTGCTCCTCAACACCTAGAGACACAGAGGAGGGTCAGTGCTCCTCAACACCTAGAGACACAGAGGAGAGGGTCAGTGCTCCTCAACACCTAGAGACACAGAGGAGAGGGTCAGTGCTCCTCAACACCTAGAGACACAGAGGAGAGGGTCAGTGCTCCTCAACACCTAGAGACACAGAGGAGAGGGGTCAGCTCCTCAGGACAGAGGAGAGGGGTCAGTGCTCCTCACCACCTAGAGACACAGAGGAGAGGGTCAGTGCTCCTCAACACCTAGAGACACAGAGGAGAGGGTCAGTGCTCCTCACACCTAGAGACACAGAGGAGAGGGTCAGTGCTCCTCAACACCTAGAGACACAGAGGAGAGGGTCAGTGCTCCTCAACACCTAGAGACACAGAGGAGAGGGTCAGTGCTCCTCAACACCTAGAGACACAGAGGAGAGGGTCAGTGCTCCTCAACACCTAGAGACACAGAGGAGGGTCAGTGCTCCTCAACACCTAGAGACACAGAGGAGAGGGTCAGTGCTCCTCACACCTAGAGACACAGAGGAGAGGGTCAGTGCTCCTCAAGACCTAGAGACACAGAGGAGAGGGTCAGTGCTCTTTAATACCAAAATGTTTATAATCCAGGCATTTATATATAAACTCCAGTCGTACTTTATCAAAAGCCTTTTCAAAGTCAGCTATGAATACCGGGCCTGGTTTCCCCAGATATTGCATAGTATTCTATTGTTTCCAGTACTTGTCTTATATGATCTCTAAATGTATCGTCCATGTAAAGAACCTGTCTGATTAGGATGAATAATATCGGTCAACACCTTTTTAATTCTATGCGCGAAACATGTCGCTAGAATTTTTTGATTCACAACACTGAAGTGTAACGGGCCCTCCAATTTATTTTAAATAGACTGGATCTTTACCACCTGGGTCCTGTTTCAGTAATAATTAAATCAAACCTTTTTGTTGAGTATCTGATAATCTACCATTTTTATAAGAGTGGTTAAAATATACTAATAACGGACCTCTGAGTACATTAAAAACAGCTATATACCTCCACTGGTGTGCCATCCAGGCCTGGAGTTTCCCCAGACTTGAAGGCTTTAATTGCATATAGAAGTTCCTCCTCTGTAATTAGGCTTTCACATGAGTCTTTCTGTACATTTGTATAAATAGAAACAATTAACTTTGGTTAGCGGAGATACTATATAGTATACTACCACTGGTCTGCGGAGATGACAAAACGTATGCTTAAAGTCCTTTGGCTTTGTCTTTCAAAATGGTTTGGTGAATTATGGGTGACTCCATTTGCAAAAAGTTTTAGTAAATTCTTTTGGGTAGCATTTCTATGCTGAAGATTAGAAAATAATTTTGTGCATTTCTCCCCATATTCCATCCAGATTCGCTTTATTTTTTATAATCTATTACACTGGACCTTTCTTAAGTTCCTCCATTTCTTGTTGTTTTTCCTCTAACTTATTCTGTGCCTTTACGGTACAGTTTTTATTGCCATCTAACTGTTCTGTTAGTCTTTCCATTTTCCTTTGTTAATATGAGCTCTTCTGACCTAAATAATAGTTGTTTTATAGATGAGTACTGAATTGCAGGGCCTCTGAAGGCACGTTTAAAAGTGTCCCATACATTAAGGAGATCTGCTGTACCTAATGTTATATCTGAAAAAGTCCGTTCTAAATTCTTCTGTCCTGGTACTAAACAAGTTGTCATCCAGTAGGCTTTGATGACATTTCCAATATCCTCGCCTTCGCAAAAATTCTGTAAGAGTATAGACCAATTATTCAATGCTGTTTGTATGTAGGGCAGACGACTGACTAATATTTTTGTAATTTTATTCCCAATATCAGGCTGGTAATATTGGGCTGCAGGAGCTTGTGTTCCCCATCAGCTAGGCATTATTTTGCATGTTTTGAGTTTAGGGGGTGTGTCACAATATATATCAATTGAACTACTTTGGCAGTGAAATATTTTTACACAAGCATCAAATTCATAACTGGAAAATATTTGTGATGAGAAAACACATGCTTTGTCCTACCTCGGGTAGGGGTATCTCAAAACTGTCAAGTCCTTGGCACTAGACGAATAGGAAATGCATACTTTTCTAGTATAATATACTGCGTCACCTTGTTCCTAGTATAATATACTATACTGTCACCTTGTTCCTAGTATAATATAATATACTGTCACCTTGTTCCTAGTATAATATACTATACTGTCACCTTGTTCCTAGTATAATATACTATACTGTCACCTTGTTCCTAGTATAATATACTATACTGTCACCTTGTTCCCAGTATAATATAATGTGTCACCTTGTTCCCAGTATAATATACTGTCACCTTGTTCCCAGTATAATATACTGTCACCTTGTTCCCAGTATAATATACTGTCACCTTGTTCCCAGTATAATATACTGTCACCTTGTTCCCAGTATAATATACTGTCACCTTGTTCCCAGTATAAGATACTGTGTCACCTTGTTCCCAGTATAATATACTGTGTCACCTTGTTCCTAGTATAATATACTGTGTCACCTTGTTCCCAGTATAATATACTGTGTCATCTTGTTCCCAGTATAATATAATGTGTCAC